>NC_079200.1:16241688-16424188 GCF_029499605.1 Hyla sarda
TATATATATATATATATATTATCTATACACACATTGCACATTATATATATCCTGCACATTATTCTGTACTATATATATATATATATATATCCTGCACATTATACAGTACTATGTTGAAATATATATCTCTATACACACATTCTGTACTATAGCATGAAGCCCCCCATATTAACCCATTGCAGTGCAGTGGTGCTCACCTTGTGCTCATGCCCTGTATACAGGTGAGGTGTAGCGGTATACAGAGGCTCCTCTCTCCTCCTCAGCTGCTCCAGCTCTGCACACACTCCTCAGCCTCCCCAGCCTTACCCTCGGTCAGGTGACATCACTCCGGGAGACCACGCCCCCTCCGCCCGGCCCTGTTAACCCGTCAGGCGCCGGTGCTTAGTGCGGGAGTGAAGAGGCTTTTGTTATAAAGTGTTACATGGCGCCCAGACGGGATTATTATGGGGCCGGATAGAGAGTAATGAGGTTATATAAAGTGTCTGAGGGGACATTGTCCTGTGTGACCACATGGGGATTACTGGAAGAGGTTATACAACTCCTAGAGGGCTGTGAACTACAACTCCCAGCATGCACTGACAGATGCATTATGCAGCAGAGGTCTATAAACTGCACGTCTCCAGCTTCAGGGAAACTACAACTCCCAGCATGCTTTAACTCAGTGGTCTCCAACCTGAGGAGCTCCAGATGTTGCAAAACTACAACTCCCAGCATGCCCGGACAGCCAACGGCTGTCCGGGCATGCTGGGAGTTGTAGTTTTGCAACAGCTGGAGGCACCCATGGTTGGGAAACACTTCTCTAACTAATGCATTACGTAGCAGTGGTCTGCAAACTGTGTTTCTCAAGCTTTAGGGAAACTACAACTCCCAGCATGCCCTGACTGATGCAGTATGCAGCAGAGGTCTGTACACTGTGCTTCTCCAGCTTCAGTGAAACTACAACTCCCAGCATGCACTGGGAGATACATTATGCAGCAGAGGTCTGTACACTGTGCTTCTCCAGCTTCAGTGAAACTACAACTCCCAGCATGCACTGGCAGATGCATTATGCAGCAGAGGTCTGTACACTGTGCTTCTCCAGCTTCAGTGAAACTACAACTCCCAGCATGCACTGGCAGATACATTATGCAGCAGAGGTCTGTACACTGTGCTTCTCCAGCTTCAGTGAAACTACAACTCTCAGCATGCACTGGCAGATGCATTATGCAGCAGTGGTCAGCAAACTGTGCTTCTCCAAATGTAGTGAAACTACAACTCCCAGCATGCCCTGACAGAGGAATTATGTAGCAGTGGTCTGCAAAGTGCGGTTCTCCAATCTTAGGGAAACTACAACTCCCAGCATGCCCTGACTGATGCAGTATGTAGCAGTGATCTGCAAACTGGTTCTCCCACTGTAGTGAAACTACAACTCCCAGCATGCACTGACAGATACATTATGCAGCAGAGGTCTGTACACTGTGCTTCTCCACCTTCAGTGAAACTACAACTCCCAGCATGCTCTGACTGATTCATTGTGTAGCAATGGTCAGCAAACTGTGCTTCTCTAACTGTAGCGAAACTACAACTCCCAGCATGCTCTGACATGCCATATACAGCAAAGGTTTGGAAGCTGTGGATCTACAGCTTTAGGGAAACTACAACTCCCAGCATGCACTGACAGATGCATTATGCAGCAGTGGTCTGCAAACTGTGCTTTTCCAACTGTAGCAAAACTACAACTCCCAGCATGCCCAGACATGCTATATATAGCAAAGGTTTGCAATCTGTGGCTCAACATCTATAGTGAAACTACAACTCCCAGCATGCTCTGACACATGCAGTATACGGCAGTGGCCTGCAAACTTTGGACCTTGTGTGAAACTACAACTCCCAGCATGCCTTGACAACGGCAGTGTATAGCAATGGTCTGCAAGCTGTATGTAGATCTCCAACTGTAGAGAAACTACAACTCCCAGCATGCACTGATATGCACTATATAGCAAAGGTATGGAAGCTGTGGATATACAGCTATAGTGAAACTACAACTCCCAGCATGCACTAATATGCACTATATAGCAAAGGTATTGAAGCTGTGGATATACAGCTATAGTGAAACTACAACTCCCAGCATGCACTGATATGCACTATATAGCAAAGGTATGGAAGCTGTGGATATACAGCTATAGTGAAACTACAACTCCCAGCATGCACTGATATGCACTATATAGCAAAGGTATGGAAGCTGTGGTTATACAGCTATAGTGAAACTACAACTCCCAGCATGCTCTGGCACATGCAAACAATTATTGCGGATGTATCGCCCTTGTATTGCGTGGCAGCGTACAACGTGGTACAAAACACGGTATATAGACAACTCGGGAACAACAATAAACTTCTTTTCTAATAGTTTTAAACTGTAGATAGAAGTAGTACACGTGCGCCACCTTGTGGACATGTACGATATTGCCTGTCAGTTGTAAAATTTTCTGCTGAAGGAAAGGGGCTGCATGGCAACTTTGTCGCGAAATGTGTTGGAAGTGTATTTGGTTACAATACTGGCCAGATGCGGCATGCTTCAGGTCACATCACGACCACATTCGCTTTCATTCACTGTGATGCGGCGCAGTGAATTTTGGCAATTTAAGACACTGATTAAATCTATTAAAGGGGTACTCCGGTGGAAAACTATTTTATTTATTTTTATCAACTGGTGCCAGAAAGTTAAACAGATTTGTAAATGACTTCTATAAAAAAAAATATATATTAATCCTTCCAGTACTTATTAGCTGCTGAATACTACAGAGGCAATTATTTTCTTTTTGGGACACAGAGCTCTCTTCTGACATCACGAGCACAGTGCTCTTTGCTGACATCTCTGTCCATTTTAAGAACTGTCCAGAGAAGGAGAAAATCCCCGTAGAAAACATGTGCTGCTCTAGATAGTTCCTAAAATGGACAGAGATGTCAGCGGAGAGCACTGTGGTCTTGATGCCAGCAGAGAGCTCTGTGTTCCAAAAGAGATAAAGAATTTCCTCTGTAGTATTCAGCAGCTAATAAGTACTGGAAGGATTAAGATTTTTTTTAATAGAAGTCATTTACAAATCTGTTTAACTTTCTGGCACCAGTTGATAAAAAATAAAAAATAAATTAAAAAAAGTTTTCCACCGGAGTACCCCTTTAATTAATGTATTTGTTTATTTATTTATTCATTTATGTATTTGTTTATCTTTTTATTTGTTTGTTTCTTTATTTGTTTGTTTATTTATTTATACATGTTTTAAATGTAATAAACCACCCAGTCACTGGTGTTTTTCTCCCATGAGGAGCATTTATTTTCAATTTTTTTAAGCAAACCTTAAATCCCATAATCAAAGAATCGCACCCCAGAAAATAGAGAGTTACCTAAACCTAAAACGCATGTACATGAACTCACTATTAGGTGTGTGTGGGGGGGATACAAATAAATAAACAAACATACACTGCACCAAAAAGAAAAACATATCCAGCGCAAAGTAAACTGCAGCAGTTTTTATTTTTTTTTTCAAACCTGGGATTCTACTTGGCTTTTCAAAAATTAAAAAAAAAATAATAAAAGTTGTAATGATAAAAACTAAAATAATTCCCCCAAAACCCGCCAAACTCACTGTATTACTTTTTTTTTTTTTTTTTATTGGGCCAAAAACACTGCAGTTCCAGTGAAGTAGTACACGTGCGCCACCTTGTGGACATGTACAATATTACCTGTCAGTTGTAAAATTTTCTGCTGAAGGAAAGGGGCTACATGGCTAATTTGGCACAACGTGTTGGAATTGTATTTCGTTACACTGCTGGCCACAATTGGCATGCTTCGGGTCACATGACAATGAAATTGGACTTTAATTGCTGTGGTGCGGCGCGATGATCTTTGGTGACTTAAACCGCTGTGTAACCCTAGCCCTGAATGGTTATCCAGGATTAGAGAAACAGCGTTAAGTTTTTAAAAATCCCAAAAATAAATAAATTTTAAAAAATACAGCGCCAACCCTGTTATGTGTGCTTATGTGTGGTATTACAATTTGGCTCCATTCACTTCAATGGGACTGAGCTGCAATACTTAACTTCGGACAAGTGCGGCGCTGTTTCTAAAAGCACACTGCTATGTTTTCCTAATCCTGGATAACCCCTGATATAGGAGAGAGTGGTATGTCCATAGGCTATAGCAGGGTTTCCCAACCAAGGTGCCTCCAGCTGTTGCGAAACTACAACTCTCAGCATGCACGGAAAGCCAAGAGCTGTACAGGCGTGCTGGAAGTTGTAGTTTTGAAACAGCTGGAGGCACCCTGGTTGGGAAACACTGCAATAGGAAGGATGAAATGCCCTTTTCTGGCATTTTTAAGCACTGGACTAGTTTTTCAAAATCAAGGCCTGTGGAAATTTGGCACATTTCCTTTCATAGACTACTATGAGAGGAAAAAAGAAAATTGCGCAAAGAAAACAGTGCAATGTGAGTTTTAACAAACTGGTGTTGTTTTTTTTTGCTTGTTTTATTTATTTTTTGCAATAATAAACAAAACGCAGGAAATAAAACGCCAAAGGGGAATAAAAAATAAAAATAAAAACTTTATTTTTTGGAAAAAAAACAAAAAAAAACTACATATGGGGAGTGAAAAATAAGGGGGCAGTTTTACTTTCAAGTTTAAATAAATAAATAAATACCTTTAAATAATAAACAAAATAAAAAAAATACATTAATAAAGAAAATACTAAAATAAATAAATAAACAAATAAATAAACAAGTAAATAAAATAAATACAGAAATAAACAAATACAGAAATAAGATAACATAAATAAACAAATAAATACAGAAATAAATAATATATATATATATATATATATAAGTAAACAAATAAAGAGATACATAAATAAATAAATACATAAATAAAAACATAAATAAACAAATACATAAATAAAATAACGTAAACATACAAATACATAAATACGATAACATAAATGAACAAATAAATACATAAATAAAATAAATACATAAGTAAACAAATAAAGATACATAAATAAATACATAAATAAAATAAATACATAAGTAAACAATTAAAGATACATAAATAAATACATAAATAAAAACATAAACACTGTACATAAATAAACAAGTAAATAAAATAAATACATAAATAAAATAACAAGCAAATACATACATAAAATAACATAAATAAACAAATAAATAAATAAAAAAGCCAAACAAAAGTTGTGCGTAACCCCAGCCTTAGGGCGCATTCACACAACGAAAAATTTCCGGCCAGACTTTCCGTGAACAGAAGGTTATCAGTCGGTGCTAGGACATGCGCCGTTGCACCACGGCAATGCATATCCGAGCGGATCCCACTGAAAAAATAAATATTCTTTTAGTGGAGTCCGAAATGTAAAAAATTCTGTGGCCGAAATTCTGCAGTGTGCACGGTGCAGCAGAATCCCATTGAAAACGATAGGGGGGGGCTGCTGTACAGGAATTCTGCATGTAAATTCCGTAGTGTGAATGCGCCCTTATAGTCTTACGGCTCTCCGGCGGTTGCCATCATGCAGCCATTGGTATCTGTTCAGCATTGTATTCTGTTGGCGCCGTGATACATACAATGGGGCTACTGTTTATAGTGACACTTTATAATACGCAGTCTATGAGGTATGAGCTGTTGTCATGTGTGTTCGCTATTGTTCCGCGTGACTCCGTCCATTGTTCACTAATGTCTGCTTACAGCAGCGTTTCCCAACCAGCGTGCCTCCAGCTGTTGCAAAACTACAGCTCTGAAAGTGCCGAGACAGCCATTGGCTAGACGGGCTTTGGGAAATATATATCCTTTCATCAGTTGCAGGAGTGAATGGGAGAAAAGTATAGAACTGTGTTTTCCAAACAGTGTGTCTCCAGCTGTTGCCAAACTACAACTCCCAGCATGCCCGGACAGCCAAAGGCTGTCCGGACATGCTGGGAGTTGTAGTTTGGCAACAGCTGGAAGCAAAAGACTTTAATAGTCCTTGTAAACTCTTTAAAGAAACAGGGACATGAACAGCGGTTTTCAATCCTAACCTCTCCAGCTGTTTGCAACACTACAACTCCCTGCATGCCCAGACAGGTAAGCTGGGAGTTGTAGTTGTGCAACCGCTGAAGAGATCAGTGTTCTAGAATGCAAATCCCTATGCCTTTAGGCGTTAAAGGGGTACTCTGGTGGAAAACTTTTTTTTTTATTATCAACTGGTGCCAGAAAGTTAAACAGATTTATAAATTACTTCTATTAAAAAATCTTAATCCTTCCAGTACTTATTAGCTGCTGAATACTACAGAGGAAATAGCAGGGTTTCCCAACCAAGGTGCCTCCAGCTGTTGCGAAACTACAACTCTCAGCATGCACGGAAAGCCAAGAGCTGTCCAGCCGTGCTGGAAGTTGTAGTTTTGAAACAGCTGGAGGCACCCTGGTTGGGAAACACTGCAATAGGAAGGATGAAATGCCCTTTTCTGGCATTTTTAAGCACTGGACTAGTTTTTCAAAATCAAGGCCTGTGGAAATTTGGCAGATTTCCTTTCATAGACTACTATGAGAGGAAAAAAGAAAATTGCGCAAAGAAAACAGTGCAATGTGAGTTTTAACAAACTGGTGTTGTTTTTTTTTGCTTGTTTTATTTATTTTTTGCAATAATAAACAAAACGCAGGAAATAAAACGCCAAAGGGGAATAAAAAATAAAAATAAAAACTTTATTTTTTGGAAAAAAAACAAAAAAAACTACATATGGGGAGTGAAAAATAAGGGGGCAGTTTTACTTTCAAGTTTAAATAAATAAATAAATACCTTTAAATAATAAACAAAATAAAAAAAATACATTAATAAAGAAAATACTAAAATAAATAAATAAACAAATAAATAAACAAGTAAATAAAATAAATACAGAAATAAACAAATACAGAAATAAGATAACATAAATAAACAAATAAATACAGAAATAAATAATATATATATATATATATATATATATAAGTAAACAAATAAAGAGATACATAAATAAATAAATACATAAATAAAAACATAAATAAACAAATACATAAATAAAATAACGTAAACATACAAATACATAAATACGATAACATAAATGAACAAATAAATACATAAATAAAATAAATACATAAGTAAACAAATAAAGATACATAAATAAATACATAAATAAAATAAATACATAAGTAAACAATTAAAGATACATAAATAAATACATAAATAAAAACATAAACACTGTACATAAATAAACAAGTAAATAAAATAAATACATAAATAAAATAACAAGCAAATACATACATAAAATAACATAAATAAACAAATAAATAAATAAAAAAGCCAAACAAAAGTTGTGCATAACCCCAGCCTTAGGGCGCATTCACACAACGAAAAATTTCCGGCCAGACTTTCCGTGAACAGAAGGTTATCAGTCGGTGCTAGGACATGCGCTGTTGCACCACGGCAATGCATATCCGAGCGGATCCCACTGAAAAAATAAATATTCTTTTAGTGGAGTCCGAAATGTAAAAAATTCTGTGGCCGAAATTCTGCAGTGTGCACGGTGCAGCAGAATCCCATTGAAAACGATAGGGGGGGGCTGCTGTACAGGAATTCTGCATGTAAATTCCGTAGTGTGAATGCGCCCTTATAGTCTTACGGCTCTCCGGCGGTTGCCATCATGCAGCCATTGGTATCTGTTCAGCATTGTATTCTGTTGGCGCCGTGATACATACAATGGGGCTACTGTTTATAGTGACACTTTATAATACGCAGTCTATGAGGTATGAGCTGTTGTCATGTGTGTTCGCTATTGTTCCGCGTGACTCCGTCCATTGTTCACTAATGTCTGCTTACAGCAGCGTTTCCCAACCAGCGTGCCTCCAGCTGTTGCAAAACTACAGCTCTGAAAGTGCCGAGACAGCCATTGGCTAGACGGGCTTTGGGAAATATATATCCTTTCATCAGTTGCAGGAGTGAATGGGAGAAAAGTATAGAACTGTGTTTTCCAAACAGTGTGTCTCCAGCTGTTGCCAAACTACAACTCCCAGCATGCCCGGACAGCCAAAGGCTGTCCGGACATGCTGGGAGTTGTAGTTTGGCAACAGCTGGAAGCAAAAGACTTTAATAGTCCTTGTAAACTCTTTAAAGAAACAGGGACATGAACAGCGGTTTTCAATCCTAACCTCTCCAGCTGTTTGCAACACTACAACTCCCTGCATGCCCAGACAGGTAAGCTGGGAGTTGTAGTTGTGCAACCGCTGAAGAGATCAGTGTTCTAGAATGCAAATCCCTATGCCTTTAGGCGTTAAAGGGGTACTCTGGTGGAAAACTTTTTTTTTTTTTTTATCAACTGGTGCCAGAAAGTTAAACAGATTTATAAATTACTTCTATTAAAAAATCTTAATCCTTCCAGTACTTATTAGCTGCTGAATACTACAGAGGAAATTATTTTCTTTTTGGAACACAGAGCTCTCTGCTGACACCATGAGCACAGTGCTCTCTGCTGACATCTCAGTCCATTTTAGGAACTGTCCAGAGCAGAAGAAAATCCCCATAGCAAACATATGCTGCTCTGGACAGTTCCTAAAATGGACAGAGTTGTCAGCAGAGAGCACAGTGCTCATGATGTCACCAGAGAGCTCTGTGTTCCAAAAAGAAAAAAATTTCCTCTGTAGTATTCAGCAGCTAATAAGTACTGGAAGGATTAAGATTATTTTATAAAAGTAATTTACAAATTTGTTTAACTTTCTGGCACCAGTTGATTTAAAAAAAAAAAAAATAATAATAAGTTTTCCACCGGAGCACCCCTTTAAACCTAGACATGCTAGAGCTTGTAGTTCTACAGCCCAATAGCAGAGTCCTTGTAAATCCTTAAAGGGACAGGAAACGTACTCACTCGCTGTAAATGTTGCACAACTACAACTCCCAGCTTACCTGTCGGGGCATGCTGGGAGTTGTAGTGTTTGTTGCAACTGGCCAGAGAGGCGAAGAATAAAAATCCCTTTTTGAGTGTGTAGGTCCCTGTCCTTTTAACAGTTTACAGCTGGACATGCTGGAGCTTGTAGTTCTACAGCACCAAGGGAAAGACACACAGAAAGGAATTAAAGGGGTACTCCGGTGGAAAACACTTTTTTTTAATCACCTGGTGTCCGAAAGTTAAACAGATTTGTAAATTACTTCTATTAAAAATAAAAAAAAATCCTAACCCTTCCAGTACTTTTTAGCAGCTGTATGCTACAGAGGAAATTCTTTTCTTTTTTTTATTTCTTTTTTGTCTTGTCCACAGTGCTCTCTGCTGACACCTGCTGCCCGTATCAGGAACTGTCCAGAACAGGAGAAAATCCCCATAGCAAACCTATGCTGCTCTGGACAGTTCCTGACATGGACAGAGGTGTCAGCAGAGAGCACTGTGGTCAAGAGCAAAAAGAAATTCAAAAAGAAAAGAATTTCCTCTGTAGCATACAGCTGCTAAAAAGTACTGGAAGGGTAAAGATTATTTTAATAGAAGTCATTTACAAATCTGTTTAACTTTCTGGCACCAGTTGATTAAAAAAAAAAATTATGTTTTCCACCGGAGTACCCCTTTAACAGTACTTGTAAACTCTTAAAGGAACAGGCACCTACATTCTAGAACAGGGATTTTCTACATTTGCCTCTCTAGCTCAGTGTTTCCCGACCAGCGCACCTCCAGCTGTTGCAAAACTACAACTCCCAGCATGCACAGTATAGATCTATATGCTGTGCAGTCCTGATACTGACACATATATTAAAGGGGTATTCCAGCCTTTAAAAAAAAAAAAAAAGGATAGGGGCTAAGTGTCTGACCTCTGGCATCCCCGTGATCTCTAAAGGGGTCTCCGGCTCTCTGCACTGAATGGCGCACATGTCTTCTATAGTGTTGAGCTCGAATATTCGAAATGCTAATTTTTACCACAAATATCGGCACTTTGCGTTTTCGCGAATAATTATAATATAGTGATATATATTTGTAATGACGAACATTCGTTTTTTTATGCGAATATCGGCACTTCCAGACTGGACACTGAAACCTCCCTTCTTTTAGGTGAAAGACATACAGTGACCCCCCCCCCCCCCCCCCGACCTACGATGGCCGCGACATACGATCATTTCAACATACGATGCTTTTGTATGTCGGGGCCATCGCATAAACGGCTATCCGGCAGCGCAGACTGCTTCAGCTACCACCGGATAGCCGTTTACGGTGCCCCGTGTGGTCCGCTGACGATCACTTACCTGTCCTCGGGGCTCCGGTGCGTCCTCTTCGGGATCCCCTGCATCGTCGGCGCTCTCCATCGTCGTCATCACGTCGCTGCGCGCGCCGTCCCGTCATCCAATAGGAGCGGCGTGTGTAACGACGTGATGGCGGCGACGGAGAACGAGAATGCCGGGGAAGCAGAGGCCTTGCTGGAGCGTCGGGGACACCACGGGGACGCGGCGACATCGATGGACGGCGACATCAAGGGCAGCGGTGACAGCGGTGACGGTCCGGAGCGGCGGGGACAGGTGAGTACAACTTCCTCTAACAGTGGTCTACAACCTGCGGACCTCCAGATGTTGCAAAACTACAACACCCAGCATGCCCGGACAGCCGTTGGCTGTCCGGGCATGCTGGGTGTTGTAGTTTTGCACCATCTGGAGGTCCGCAGGTTGTAGACCACTGTCCTATACTTTACATTGCACGGATCCCTCAACATACGATGGTTTCAACAAACGATGGTCCATTTGGAACGGATTACCATCGTATGTTGAGGGACCACTGTAATTGCGCACTATGCAAATTTCATTACAAATTTTCGCATGGAAAAAATAAAAGGGAACGGACATAGCGAATATGCAAATTTCGCGAACATAGGACGAATATTCATCCATATATTCGCAAAATGTCGTGAATTCTAATATGGCTCCTGCCGATCATCACTTGTCTTCTACTGCTCCATTCAGTGTTGACGGGTGGGAGGTGGTATGGGGAGACATGGGGTATGAGTGTGCGCCCGTCCTGTCGGGTCATTAGGCAGGCCGAGCCTACCACTCCCCACCCTATTGATGTCGGGTCATGTCGGGTCATCAGGCCAAGCCTACCCCTCCCCACCCTACTGATGTCGGGTCATGTCGGGTCATCAGGCCGAGCCTACCCCTCCCCACCCTACTGATGTCATGTCATGTCTGGTCATCAGGCCGAGCCTACCCCTCCCCACCCTACTGATGTCATGTCATGTCTGGTCATCAGGCCGAGCCTACCCCTCCCCGCCCTACCGTCTGATTGATGTGTCAGAAAAGGCCGTAATCCCATTAATAAGTAATATCCATTGACATGTAAATAAACGCAGGATACAATCAATAAACAAATAAATGCATTTTCTTTATTTTTTTTTATTCTTTGTTATCTTTTTACCCTTTGTCTTTGTAAACAGTACATGATAGATTTATGTCAATGCTAATGGGGGCCACAAGAGGGCGGGTGCTAGAATGCGGGCGCCTCTTATAATGCGCCGAAAATAACATGGTCACTTACGCATAAACAAGATAATGTAAACATGGGCATAAAGACACTTATAAACACCAATACACAAAATAATAAAGTAATGTTCACCAACCTCTGGCGCTAAAGCTTTTGCAAAACTACAACTCCCATCATGTCCTGACCACCGGTGGGAGTTGTAATGCGACAGGTTTAACCCCTTAAAGGGGTACTCCCGTGGAGAACGTTTTTTTTTTTTTTTTTTTTAATCAACTGGTGCCAGAAAATTAAACAGATTTGTAAATCACTTTAAAAAAAAAAAAAAATCTTAATCCTTCCAGTACTTTTTAGGGGCTGTATACTAAAGAGAAATCCAAAAAAAGAAATGCATTTCCTCTGATGTCATGACTACAGTGCTCTCTGCTGACCTCTGCTGTCCATTTTAGGAACTGTCCAGAGCAGGAGAAAATCCCCATAGCAAACATATGCTGCTCTGGACAGTTCCTAAAATGGACAGCAGAGGTCAGCAGAGAGCACTGTGGTCATGACAACAGAGGAAATGCATTTGTTTTTTGGATTTCTCTTTAGTATACAGCCCCTAAAAAGTACTGGAAGGATTAAGATTTTTTAATAGAAGTGATTTACAAATCTGTTTAACTTTCTGGCACCAGTTGATTTAAAAAAAAAAGTTTTCATCGGGAGTACCCCTTTAAGGACAAGGCCAATTTTATTTTTGCATTTTCGTTTTTTCCTCCTCGCCTTCTTCAAATCATAACTCTCTTATATTTCCATCCACAGACCCATATGAGGGCTTGTTTTTTGCGTCACCAATTTTACTTTGTAATGACATCACTTATTTTACCATAAAATGTACGGCACTACCCAAAAATCATTATTTATATGGGAAAATTGAAAAGAAAACAGCAATTTTGGAAGGTTTCGTTTTCACGCCGTACACTTTCCGGTAAAAATGACGGGTTTTCTTTATTCTGTGGGTCAATATGATTTAAATGATCCCCATGTTTATATTCTTTTCTATTATTGTACCGCTTAAAAAAAATCTCAAACCATTTTACCAAAATAATTTGTATGTTTGAAATTGCCCTTTTTTGACCACCTATAACTTTCTCATTTTTCCGTATATGGGGCGGTATGAGGGCTCATTTTTTGCGCCGTGATCTGTAGTTTTTATTGGTACCACTTTTGCTTAGGTTTTACTTTTTATTAATTTTTTATATATATTTTTTGCCATAAAATGTGACAAAAATGCAGCAATTAAGAATTTTTTATCTTTTCACGTTTGCGCTGTTCACCATACGGGATAATTAACACTATATTTTGATAGTTCAGATGCATGCGGCGATACCAAATATGTTTATTAATAATTTTTACGCTTTTTGGGGGGTATAAAGGGAAAAACGGATGATTTGTGTTTTTATTGGGGGAGGGTTTTTTCAAATTTTTTTACATTTAAAAAAGATTTTTTTTACACTTCAATAGTCCCCAGACTATCTATAGCAATCATTTGAATGCTAATACTGTTCAGTGCTATGCATAGGGCATAGCGCTGATCAGTGTTATCAGTCATCTTCTGCTCTGGTCTGCTCGATCTCAGACCAGAGCAGAAGACGCTCCGGCTGGAGGCAGGTGAGGGGACCTCCGTCCGCCATTATGGATGATCGGATCCCGCAGCAGCGCTGTGGGCGATCTAATCATCCATTTAAAGTACCGCACTGCCGCAGATGCCGTGATCTTTATTGAGGCATCTGAGGGGTTAATGGCAGACATCCGCGTGATTGCGGATGTCCGCCATTACCGACGGGTCCCGGTCCGGTGCTCGCAGTCATGGCGGAGTGTAAATGTGCGTCATGGTGCGTTAAGTACCACAGCACCATGACGTACATATACATCCATTATCGTGAAGGGGTTAAGGCCGCTAGGTTATCGAAATGGGGAATTTGACTATGAACATATATGAATCCGGAGCCATCTAGTTGTCACGTTACATTGTTATCTGTTACAGCAGTGATTTGTTACATTGTATTTCTGTGGCTATGTAAAGATTGTCCAAAGCAGAGGCCCCCCCTTTAAAGGTTAGAGTGGTGTTTCCCAATCAGGGTGCCTCCAGCTGTTGCAAAACTACAACTCCCAGCATGTCTTGACAGCATAGAATGTGACTATTAACATATATGAATCTGGAGCCATCTAGTTGTCATTTTACATTGTTATTTGTTAAGGCAGTGATTTGTTACATTGTATTTCGGTGGCTATGTAAAGATTGTCCAAAGAGCAGAAGACCCCTTTAAAGGTTAGAGCAGTGTCTCTCAACCAGGGTGCCCTCAGCTGTTGCAAAACTAAAAAACTAAAACTCATTGTTACAGCAGTGATTCGTTACATTGTATTTCTGTGGCTATGTAAACATTGTCCAAAGCAGAGGCCCCCCTTTAAAGGGGTTCTCCGGTGCTTACACATCTTTTCCCCTATCCAAAGGATAGGGGATAAGATGCCTGATCGCGGGAGTCCTGCCGCTGGGGACCCCCTGGATCTTGCACTCGGCACCCCGTTTGTAATCAGTCCCCGGAGTGTGACGTCATGCCCCCGTGTGACGTCACGCTCCGCCCCTCAATGCAAGCCTACGGGAGGGGGCGTGACAGCTATCACGCCCCCTCCCGTAGGCTTGCATTGAGGGGCGGAGCGTGACGTCACACGGGGGCGGGGGCATGACGTCACATGCCGCCGGCCCTGCGGTCGACCTTAATCAGACCCTGGATAGGGGATAAGATGTGTAAGCACCGGAGTACCCCTTTAAAGATTAGAGCTTTCCCAACCAGGGTACCTCCAGCTGTTGCAAAACTACAACTCCCAGCATGTTTTGACAGCATAGAATTTGATTATTAAAGGGGTTATCCAGGAAAAAAATTTTTTTTTATACATCAACTGGTTCCAGAAAGTTAAACAGATTTGTAAATTACTTCTATTACGTTCAGTACTTATGAGCTGCTGAAGTTGAGTTGTTCTTTTCTGTCTAAGTGCTCTCTGAAGACATGTGTCTCGGGAACAGCCCAGTTTAGAAGCAAATCCCCATAGCAAACCTCCTCTACTCTGTGCAGTTCCCGAGACAAGCAGAGATGTCAGCAGAGAGCACTGTTGCCTGACAGAAAAGAACAACTCAACTTCAGCAACTGATAATTATTGGAAGGATTAAGATTTTTTAATAGAAGTAATTTACAAATCTGTGTAACTTTCTGGAGCCAGTTGAGATATATATATATATATATATATATATATATATATATATATATACGTTTTTTCCTGGAATACCCCTTTAACATATATGAACCTGGAGCCATCTAGTTGCCATTTTACATTGTATTTTTGTGGCTATATAAAGCTTGTCCAAAGAGCAGAAGACCCCTTTAAAGGTTGGAGCAGTGTTTCCTAAGTTTTGCAACAGCTGGAGGCACCCTGGTTGGAAAACAATGGGTTATAGGATAAGTGTCTGATGGGGGGGGTCAATGTAGATGGAAATGTAGGTGTGTAATGTACATTTGCACTCATGTTCAGTGTATCTAACCAATAACAAACATTAATCCTATTAAGACCTTTATATCTATAAACCTCAGAGAAGATGCGATGTTCTGCAGCCTCACATTCCTTTCCATATGAAAGACTCATATGATTAGACAAGACTAAGATTATCTGAGAGACCAAATAGCGGATTGTTTGTAATACACAACCCACATCCCATTGTAATGGAAAACTGTCCTACGCCTTAGGGCTCATTCACATTACAGGAGATCAGACTGCGTGTCCGGAACATTTCTCAGTCCAACTTCCCTAAAATAATGGCCACACGACAGTCCCCAATCAAGTCAATGGGACCTGTAGGGACCCGGCGCTCTCTGTTGTGCAAGTGTCCGCTCGGCATCTTTGGCGGTGATGTGAACATAGACTTATCTGTAATGTATGAGAGATAGATAGATATGAGATAGATAGATAGATATGAGATAGATAGATATATATGAGATAACTAGGAGATAGATAGATAGATATGAGATAGATAGATAGATATAAGATAGATAGATAGATAGATAGATAGATAGATAGATATGAGATAGATAGATAGATATGAGATAGATAGATATGAGATAGATAGATAGATATAAGATAGATATGAGATAGATAGATATGAGATAGATAGATAGATAGATAGATAGATAGATAGATATGAGATAGATAGATAGATAGATAGATAGATAGATAGATATGAGATAGATAGATAGATATGAGATAGATAGATAGATAGATAGATAGATATGAGATAGATGGATATGAGATAGATAGATATGAGATAGATATGAGATAGATAGATATGAGATAGATAGATAGATAGATATGAGATAGATAGATATGAGATAGATAGATAGATATGAGATAGATAGACATGAGATAGATAGATATGAAATAGATAGATAGATATCAGATAGATAGATAGATAGATAGATAGATATTAGATAGATAGATAGATAGATAGATATGAGATAGATAGACATGAGATAGATAGATATGAAATAGATAGATAGATAGATAGATAGATATATATGAGATAGATAGATAGGAGATAGATAGATATGAGATAGATAGATATGAGATAGATAGAGAGATAGATAGATATGAGATAGATAGATAGATATGACATAGATATGACATAGATAGATAGATATGAGATAGATAGATATGAGATAGATAGATATGAGATAGATATGAGATAGATAGATATGAGATAGATATGAGATAGATAGATAGATAGATAGATATGAGATAGATAGATATGAGATATATAGATAGATAGATAGATATGAGATAGATAGACATGAGATAGATAGATATGAAATAGATAGATAGATATGAGATAGATAGATAGATAGATATGAGATAGATAGATAGGCGATAGATAGATAGATAGATAGATAGATAGATACAAGATAGATAGATAGGAGATAGATAGATAGATAGATATGAGATAGATAGATATGAGATAGATAGAGAGATATGAGATAGATAGATATGAGATAGATATGAGATAGATAGATAGATAGATAGATAGGAGATAGATAGATAGGAGATAGATAGATATGAGATAGATAGATATGAGATAGATAGATATGAGATAGATAGATAGATATGAGATAGATATGAGATAGATATGAGATAGATAGATAGATAGATATGAGATAGATAGATAGATACATAGATAGATAGATATGAGATAGATAGATAGATAGATATGAGATAGATAGATAGATAATAGATAGATATGAGATAGATATGAGATTGATATGAGATAGATAGATAGATATGAGATAGATACATGTGAGATAGATAGATATGAGATAGATACATGTGAGATAGATAGATATGAGATAGATAGATAGATAGATATGAGATAGATAGATATGACATAGATAGAGAGATAGATAGATAGATAGATAGATAGATAGGAGATAGATATATAGATAGATAGATAGATAGATAGATATGAGATATATAGATATAAGATAGATAGATAGATATGCGATAGATAGATAGATGTGAGATAGATAGATGTGAGATAGATAGATAGATATGAGATAGATAGATAATAGATAGATATGAGATTGATATGAGATAGATAGATAGATATGAGATAGATACATGTGAGATAGATAGATATGAGATAGATAGATATGAGATAGATAGATATGAGATAGATACATGTGAGATAGATAGATATGAGATAGATAGATAGATATGAGATAGATAGATATGACATAGATAGAGAGATAGATAGATAGGAGATAGATAGATAGGAGATAGATATATAGATAGATAGATAGATATGAGATATATAGATATAAGATAGATAGATAGATATGCGATAGATAGATAGATAGATAGATATGAGATATATAGATATGAGATAGATATGAGATAGATAGATAGATAGATAGGAGATAGATAGATAGATAGATATGAGATAGATAGATATATAGATATGAGATAGATAGATAGATATGAGATAGATAGATATGAGATAGATAGATAGATAGATAGATATGAGATAGATAGATATGAGATAGATAGATATGAGATAGATATGAGATAGATAGATAGATGGATATGAGATAGATAGATAGATATGAGGTAGATAATAGATAGATAATAGATAGATATGAGACAGATAGTTAGATAGATAGATAGATAGATAGATAGATATGAGATAGATAGGAGATATATATATATGAGATATATAGATATGAGATAGATAGATAGATATGAGATAGATAGATAGATAGATATGAGATAGATAGATATGAGATAGATAGATAGATAGATATGAGGTAGATAATAGATAGATAGATAGATATGAGATAGATAGATATGAGATAGATAGATAGATAGATAGATAGGAGATATATAGATATATGATCCCTTCTTGTGGTTATAGTGTCTCGGTTGTTATTATTATAATGTTTATACAGTCTGTTTAGCACTTTGCGTTCTCCTTGTCTCATCTTTCTATGCTCTTCTTGTCTCCTCAGAGAATTGTGGCCGCGGTCGGTGTACGGTGCCCCACCATTACCATGGTAACCTGGTATACAGTACGGTGTAGTGTTACCACAGACCTGTGTCCGGCAGACGTCATACACTCTCCTGCCTCGGTAACTATATATACATTTATACTGAGGATGAGGCTCCCTGCTAGGACATACATGGAGGATAGGGGGCGCTATCTACACGTGCTTGTCATGTGACTGGACGGTGCTTGTTCTGCCGGTTTCCTTCCCTATTCTCATCCCAGTGACCAGTTGCCCATAGCAACCAATCAGATTGCTCCTTCTATTTTTGAAAGAATATCTGATTGGTTGCTATGGGCAACTGCTCCTCTGTTCCCATACACAGGTTCTGATGAATTTCCTCCCTCATGTTAAATGGGTTTCTACCAAAAACAGCTCCGCCCCTCTCCTCAGGTCCTGTACGGTATTACAGCTTGGCTCCATTCACTTCAATAGAATTAATCTGCAATACCACAAACATCCCGACGACAGGTGTGGCGCTGTTTTTGGAATATATCAGCTTTGTTTTTCTTTATCCTGGGTAACCCTTTAACCCCTTAAGGACATGCGGCACAAATTTACAGCACATTAGGCATTTAAGGTTCTTTTATTCTTTTTTTTTAATAACTTGATCATTATAGCAGAATTATGCACCTTTCTATATGGGGATTTTCTATACCCGTTTTCCAAACAGTGTGCCTCCAGCTGTTGCAAAACTACAACTCCCAGCATGCCGGGACAGCTGAAAGCTGTCCCGGCATGCTGGGAGTTGTAGTTTTGCAACAGCTGGAGACACACAGCTTGAAAAACACTGTTCTATACTCTTCTCCCGTTTACTCCTGCAACTGAGGAAGGGATATATATTCCACAAAACACGTCTGAGGATACCAGACGACGATTTGACGTCTCGCAGCTCGGTCTCCTGACCTATTTGCGACGCTTGTTTAACCCTTTGGCAGCACATGAGTTATTACAGTGAGCTCAGGAGCCATCTCGCTTCATAGATGGCGGGTGTCAGCTGCTATCAGCAGCAGACACTCACAGTTAACGCCCAACGTCATTGATCAAGCTGATGTCGGTCATTTAACCCCTTAAATGCCACAACCGAGAGCAATCAGGCTGATGTCGGTCGTTTAACCCCTTACGTGCCACAATTGAGAGCAATCACGCTGATGCTAGTTATTTAACCCCTTACATGCCACAATCGATAGCAATGGCGCTGTTGTGGGTCACTTAACCCCTTAAATGCCGCAATCGATCGCAATCACGCTTATGCCACTCATTTAACTCCCTCAAATGCCCCTAATCGATAGCAATCACGCAAATGTCGATCATTTAACCCTCGAAATGCCCCCAATCAATAGCAATCATGCTGTTGGTGATCATTTAACCCCTTAAATGCCACAATAAATAGTCATCATGGTATTTAAAAGGACATTTAAAATGTGCCGCTGGTGTCGGGTGACTGGTCAGTTATTTTAGCAGTGGGAGACCGTGTGAAGGTCTCCATACCTGCCACCTTAATGCTAGGTTTCCACTTTTTTTTTTTTTACTCGCAAAAAAAGGCCCCCCAAAAACGCGAAATCAGGCCCATGGCATATTTTATTTCGCAGCTGTTTGCTGGGAGTCAAATGGAAATATGAAACGTTAAAACCACATGGCGTTTTTTTCTTTGCCGTTTTTTCCCTCTTCATTTTGTTGTTTGGGATCAGTGGCAGTATTTCAAAAATCTATGGCGTATTCGGGTCAAATAAACTAAAAAAAAAAAAATAGAAAACGATGTGGAAACCTAGCCTAAGGGTGGGTTTTCACCACGTTTTAACTATACGGAGACCAGGTCCCGTATTGAATGAGCCGACCGGAGTCAAACAGTGACTCTGGTTGACTCATTTATGCCACGTATCCAGGTCGCTCAGAAAACCAGATACGGGGCAAAATGGAGCCGACCAGAGTCACTGTTTGACTCCGGTCGGCTCATTCAAATGAATGAGAAGGGGGCCCGGGTCCGGCTGGATATGGGAGGTGTATAGCTAAAATGTGGTGTGAATCCACCCTAAGGCCATGTTCACATGTTGGAATTTCTGTGCCGGATTCCGCATTGGAATCCTGCACGGAAATTCTGCTGCAGCAGAGTCCCATTGAATTCAATGGGAATCTCCTGCGCTGTGCATGCGCCAGAATTTCCATGCCAAATGTTTCCAGCGAGTTCTTTTTTGTGTGGAGTGTGCACGGAATGTCCGCACAGAGATTCTCCATCCGGACATTCCGGCGTGTGAACATAGCCTTTCTCTGCTACCTCAGGCAGGCTGTACTAGCAGAGCACCGATCTAACTTTTCAATGCAACGCAATACCAAGTATTGATCAGTATAAGCAATCTATGGTGCAGGCAGGGCTGCAGGAACAATTGCTGGATCATTCATGCGGCCATTTACTTCCATTCTTCGTTGCCACATGTCCTATATCCAGGGACGTGCACAGACATTTTGGGGGGCAGGGACTGAACTAAAAAAAAGGGCACTTCTTATTATTTATATAAATGCCCACGTAATGATACCAGACTGCCCAGGGTACTTATAGGAGGAACATCAAAAGGGCAGGGGCTCAAGCCCCCTTTCTAGTCAACCTGTATATATATATATATATATATATATATATATAGTCCCTGCCTATATTTCACGGACAGATCTGCCAAAACGATGCGACAAACTGGGTTTGCTTGTTTGTCGCACAGGATAATATCGTCCGATAATCGCCGGATGTAATAGTCCCTAATGCCAGTGATAATGGGGATGAGGTCCAGACAGTAGTTGTGTCTCCTGATGGGATTAAGATTCCCCACGGAGCCATTAAACATTAAGATGAAGGTTGTGAATGTGCGCGGCAGCAGACGGGGCTCATCTCTGATCACAGACATTCCTGGGGTTTTCCTTCTCACAATGGTGACTGGCACAATCCGTCGGCCCCGCTCCATTATCACCCGGGCTCCATTATCACCTTGTTACACCGCGGGCGTCCGCGCCGATGAGTTTACTGACACATTACAGGGGAGACATTCCCAGAAATGTGCGAGATGTGATGTTAAACGCGTTATTTGTTCTTCACACATAAATGTCTGTATACAACATGGCGGCATACGGTCTGTGCTAAACACCCCATTCAGGGCCACTTCATCTATAGGAAAAATGATGCTTTTTCTGCAGCTTTTTTGTCGTTTGCAGGAAGAAAAAAAAAAAAACGCTGCTCTATTCTCATCCCAGTGACCAGTTTCCTATAGCAACCAATCAGATTGCTCCTTCAATTTTTGAAGGAAGTTATATGATTGGTTGCTATGGGCAACTGCTCCTCTGTTCCCATACACAGGTTCTAATAAATTTCCTCCCTCATGTTAAAGGGGTTTCTACCAAAAACAGCTCCGCCCCTCTCCTCAGGTCATGTGTGGTATTACAGCTTGGCTCCATTCACTTCAATAGAATTAATCTGCAATACCACAAACAACCTGAGGACAGGTGTGGCACTGTTTTTGGAATATATCAGCTTTTTTCCCCCCCTAATCCTGGGTAACCCCTTAAAGAGTACTTGTCATGATCTTGTTAAATGTTATAATCCTCCCAGGTAACTCCCCCTATCATGATAAACCACCCGCGGCCTTTATTTTTATTATTTTTTTAGTTTTCTACCTTTATTATTGCTCTGTATTTTCTGCTCAGTCTCAGTCAGATTCACAGACTGGGAAGGGGGCGTTCCCCAGCAGGCGTGACATCATCTGAAGCCATACAGGGGAGAACTTCCTCCCTCACTCTGCTACACACAGCCCAGAGCAGTTCAGTGTGAGATGAGCTATGATTGGCTAAGGCTGCACCCCCCCCCCCTCAGCATTTCCTGATTTTGGACTTCTGCCAGACCAGCAGGAGTCCAAAGTCTGTGCAAAAGATGGGCAGGAAATGTGCTCTGGACAAGTAGAGAGACACCTAGTGGCAGCTTTTTAAAACACAAATAAAACATAGAGAATATATATATATATACCGTATTTTTCGCCGTATAAGACGCACTTTTTCTTCCCCAAAACTGGGGGGAAAAAGTCGGTGCGTCTTATACGGCGAATACACCCCTATCGCGGCGGTCCCTGCGGCCATCAACGGCCGGGACCCGCGGCTAATACAGGACATCACCGATCGTGGTGATGCCCTGTATTAACCCTTCAGACGTGGCGATCAAAGCTGACCGCCGCATCTGAAGGGAAAGTGACACTAACCCGGCTGTTCAGCGATTTCACCGCGGCGGTCCCGAACAGCCCGACTGAATAGCCGGGTTAGTGCTTACAGGACACCGGAAGGGACCTTACCTGCCTCCTCGGTGTCTTCTCCGTTCTGGGATCCCCTGTATGGCCGGCGTTCTCCTTCCTCGTCATCACGTCGTCGTGTACGTGCGTCGGCGTGCATAACGACGTGATGGTGGCGACGGAGAGCGAGGATACCCGGCCGGCAGCAGAGACGTTCCGGAGCGACGGGGACACGGCGACAGCGATGGAGCGAAATCCAGGGCAGCGGTGACGGGTCCGGAGCGGCGGGGACACGTGAGTGTTACCTCCTCCTGCAGTGGTCTTCAATCTGCGAACCTCCAGATGTTGCAAAACTACCACTCCCAGCATGCCCGGACAGCCGTTGGCTGTCCGGGCATGCTGGGAGTTGTAGTTTTGCAACATCTGGAGGTCCGCAGGTTGAAGACCACTATTGGGTTCAAAATCTTAATTTTTTTAGATTTTGCCCCTAAAAATTGGGTGCGTCTTATATGCCGGTGCGTCCTATAGGACGAAAAATATAGTATTTTTTATTTATTTATTTTTTTTTTTTTTAAACAAAGTACATTAGAAAGAATTTTACCATAAGGAGTGCAATAGCAAAAAATTGTTTTAAAAGAGAGTGCCCATTTAAGGACATGCGGCTCAAATTTACAGCACATTAGGCATTTAGTATTTTTTATTACCTTTTTTTTTTTTTTTTTTTTTATAACTTTATAGCAATCAACCTTTTCTTCAGATGAATATAGCAGAATTATGCACCTTTCTATCTGGGGATTTTCCTATACCCCTGTTTTCCAAACAGTGTGTCTCCAGCTGTTGCCAAACTACAACTCCCAGCATGCCAGCAGGCATGCTGGGAGTTGTAGTTTTGCAACAGCAGGAGATACACAGTTTTTTTTTACACATAAATGTCTGCGCTAAACATCCCATTCAGGGCGAGTTCATTTATAGGAAAAATTATGCTTTTTTTTCCTGCGGCTTTTTTTGTCGTTTGCAGGGAAAACATTTTTAGTACAAAAACAATAGCGAAATATGAAACACGTTACAGACAATGGGGGGAATTTATCAACTGGCGTGCACCTGCAAAAAAGTGGGTTTTTATATTTTGGTCATTGACTTGCACCAGAATCCTTCTCTAAATTTGCGCTATTTTTATGTTGACTGCTCCGGCTTTATCATTTTTCATGTTGCGTGTTTCCAGGGGACGTGGTTAGCAGATGCGCTGGTCGGTGCGCTGAATTTATCATTTGTGCCAAAATACCGTAATGAGGTCTATTGTTCACACAACAACTAGGGGGAGATTTATCACAACCCATGTAGAGGAAAAGTTACTGAGGTGCCCATAGCAACCAATCAGATCGCTGCTTTCATTTTTCTGAGGCCTTTTCAAAAACGAAAGCAGCGATCTGATTGGTTGCTATGGGCACCTGGGCAACTTTTCCTCTGGACAGGTTTTCATAAATCCTAGCATTTATTTTTATTTCCCAAAAAATTTTATAAAACTGTAACCCCCTTAACGACAAAGGGCGTAAATGTACATCCTACTTAAATGGGCACTCTCATTAAAAAATTTTTTGCTATTGCACTCCTTATGGTAAATAAAAAATCTTTTTAGGGTCTATTCACACATACAGTATTCTGCGCAGATTTAATGCGCAGGATTTCAAGTTGTGTTCAGTTTACATTAAAATCTGCAGCATCAAATCTGCAAAGAATACTGTATGTGTGAATAGACCATTAACCCCTTAAGGACCAGGGTTTTTTTCCGTTTTTGCATTTTCGTTTTTTGCTCCTTGCCTTTAAAAAATCATAACTCTTTCAATTTTGCACCTAAAAATCCATATGGTGGCTTATTTTTTGCGCCACCAATTCTACTTTGTAATGACGTCAGTCATTTTGCCCAAAAATCTACAGTGAAACGGAAAAAAAATCATTGTGCGACAAAAGTGAAAAAAAAAAGCTGTTTTGTAACTTTTGGGGGCTTCCGTTTCTACGTAGTACATTTTTCGGTAAAAATGACACCTTATCTTTATTCTGTAGGTCCATACGATTAAAATGATCCCCTACTTATATAGGTTTGATTTTGTCGGACTTCTGGAAAAAATCATAACTACATGCAGGAAAATTAATACGTTTAAAATTGTCATCTTCTGACCCCTATAACTTTTTTATTTTTCCATGTATGGGGCGGTATGAGGGCTCATTTTTTGCGCCGTGATCTGAAGTTTTTAAAATTTTTGCATTGATAGGACTTATTGATCGCTTTTTATTCATTTTTAAATTATATAAAAAGTGACCAAAAATGCACTATTTTGGACTTTGGAATTTTTTTGCGCGCACGCCATTGACCGAGCGGTTTAATTAATGATATATTTTTATAATTCGGACATTTCCGCACGCGGTGATACCATATATGGTTATTTTTATTTACACTGTGGTTTTTTTTTATTGGAAAAGGGGGGTGATTCAAACTTTTAATAGGGGAGGAGTTAAATGATCTTTATTCACTTTTTTTTTCACTTTTTTTTTGCAGTGTTATAGGTCCCATAGGGACCTATAACACTGCACACTCTGATCTCTTATACTGATCATTGTTATCCCATAGGGACCTATAACACTGCACACACTGATCTCTTATACTGATCATTGTTATCCCATAGGGACCTATAACACTGCACACACTGATCATTGTTATCCCATAGGGACCTATAACACTGCACACACTGATCTTCATCATTGATCACTGGTTTCTCATAGGAAACCAGTGATCGACGATTCTGCCGCATGACTGCTCATGTCTGGAACTCAGGCACTGAGCAGTCATTCGGCGATCGGACAGCGAGGAGGCAGGTAGGGGCCCTCCCGCTGTCCTGTCAGCTGTTCGGGATGCCGCGATTAGCCGCGGCTATCCCGAACAGCCCGACTGAGCTAACCGGCAACTTTCACTTTCACTTTTAGCCGCGCGGCTCAGCTCTGAGCGCGCGGCTAAAGGGTTAATAGCGCGTGGCGCCGCGATCGGCGTTGCACGCTATTAGAGGCGGGTCCCGGCTTCACTATGACGCCGGGCCTGCCGTGATATGACGCAGGGTTACTGTGTAACCCCGCGTTATATCAGGAGAGCAGGACCAAGGACGTACTGGTACGTCCTTGGTCCTTAAGGGGTTAATGTACATTGTTGTTGTTGTTGTTTTTTTTTTTTTTTTTTTTATGTACGTTTTCTATGTTTTATTTGTGCTTAAAAAAGCTGCCACTAGGTGTCTCCCTACTTGTCCAGAGCACATTTTCCCCCATCTCTTGCACAGGCTTTGGACTCCTGCTGGCCTGGCAAAGTCCAAAATCAGGAAATGCAGTCTGGAGTGCTGAGGGGGGTGTGTGTGCAGCCTTAGCCAATCATAGCTCATCTCACACTGAACTGCTCTGGGCTGTGTGTAGCAGAGTGAGGGAGGAAGTTCTCCCCTGTATGGCTTCAGATGATGTCACAGCCTGTTGGGGAACGCCCCTTCCCAGTCTGTGAATCTGGCTGAGATTGAGCAGAAAATACAGAGCAATAATGAAGGTAGAAAACTAAAAAATAATAAAAATAAAGGCCGCGGGTGGTTTATCATGATGGGGGCAGGGAACTGGGAGGATTATAAAATATAACAGGATAATGAGAGGTACTCTTTAACGCACTAGGAGGTACATTTACATCCTGAGCAGCATTCTGACTATGCAGCGAGCGCAGGAGCTGCGCTATCTTCATAGAACATGATTAGCAGCCGTGCTATCACAGCCAATGATGGACATCGGCGATCCCTTCATTATCCGTCATTAAAGGGATACTCCACTGTAAAACTTTTTTTTAAATCAACTGGTGCCAGAAAGTTAAACAGATTTGTAAATTACTTCTATTAAAAAATCTTAATCCTTCCAGTACTTATCAGCTGCTGTTATGATCCACAGGAAGTTCTTTTCTTTTTGAAATTCCTTTCTGCCTGACCACAGTGCTCTCTGCTGACACTTGGAGGAAGAAATCCCGGCACTCACTGTTATCTTCTGCCAAACGTTGTGTGTTTATTTACACGGTGCTAAATACAAAGGACGCGTTTCGGCCAAAGCCTTACTCAGACTGATGTCAGTCTGAGTAAGGCTTTGGCCGAAATGCGTCCTTTGTATTTAGCACCGTGTAAATAAACACACAACGTTTGGCAGAAGATAACAGTGAGTGCCGGGATTTCTTTCTCCAATTGTCCTGTAACTGTCCTCGTGCACCACTAATAGAACTCCAGTGCCGACCCTTCCCACGTCTCCACTCTCTGCTGACACCTCTGTCCATTTTAGGAACTGTCCAGAGCAAGATAGGTTTTCTATGGGGATTTGCTCCTACTCTGGACAGTTCCTAAAATGGACAGAGGTGTCAGCAGAGAGCACTGGGGTCAGGCAGAAAGGAAATTCAAAAAGAAAAGAACTTGCTGTGGATCATACAGCAGCTAATAAGTACTGGAAGGGTAAAGATTATTTAATAGAAGTCATTCACAAATCTGTTTCACTTTCTGGCACCAGTTGATTTAAAAAAAAGTTTTCCAGTGGAGTATCCCTTTAACCCCTTATGCACCATGACCAATAGCTATCACAGGACTTATGAGCAGCAATGACAGTCCCTCTAACCAATCAGCACCCCTGTAACTTGCATTCGGGTGTCCAATCAGTTTAAATGCCCATTGGAGGTCCGCTGACCTGATCCATGCAGCACCAGGGCGATCTGCTGGTGGAGTCTGCTGATCAGTAGAACACCAATCATACAGAGTAATGCTATGCAATAGCACAACATTATTCTGCGTTAACAATCTAATGATTGCATGTAATACTCCCCTATGGGGACGTAAAAAGTGTAAATAAAATTATTTAAATGTTTAAAATATAAATAAGTCCCTCCCCTAATAAAAATTAAAATCATCCCCTTTGTGCAATTTTGAAATAACATTAAAAAAAAACAAAAAAAGTATTGCCCCATATGGAAATGTCTGAACTATTAAATGGTAATAACATTCCAGAAGAAAGTTATTAACAAAAATCATCTATACGCAAAAGTGGTACCGATAAAAACAACAGATCACAACACAAAAATGAGCCCTCATACAGCCCCTATATAGAAAAATAGGAGTTATAGGGGGCTAGAATAGGATGTCAGTTTTACTGTAAAGTGCATAAAACCGTAAACCACCTTAAAGGGGTACTCCGCCAGAAAACATCTTATCCCCTATTCAAAGGATAGGGAATAAGATGTCTGATTAGAGGGGTCCCGCTCCGAGGCAGCAGCGGCGGCATTCGGAACACGGAAGCTTGGAGCCGTCACGCCTCCTCCCATAGACATGAATGGAGGGGGCGTGGTGGCTGTGGTCGCCAGTCATCCGGCACGGAGTGAAGTTCGCTCTGTGCACCGGATGAATGGGGTGCCGCAGCGGAGATTAGACATCTTATCCCTTATCCTTTGTATAGGGAATAAGCTGTTTTCCAGCAGAATACCCCTTTAAAGTTGCAAAATTGTGTTTTCCTTTTAAATGTCTGCCCACAAATAATAACTTAATTTCGGTTGCGCCGTATATTTTACGGTGAAACGAAAGGCGTCATAAGAAAGTACAATAGGCTGGGCAAAAACACAAGTCCTGATACAGATCTGTGGATGGAAAAATAAAAAAAGAGGAGGAAAAAAACAAAAATGCAAAAAATGTAAATGGGTTGTGCTCACAAGGGGTTACTATAAACATAAATAAATACGTAAATAAATACATAAATACATAAATAAATACACAAATAAATAAATAAAATACATAAATAAATACATAAATAAAATACATAAATAAACTAACTAAATTAACTTAATTTCGGTTGCGCCGTACATTTTACGGTGAAACGAAAGGCATCATAAGAAAGTACAATCGGCTGCGCAAAAACACAAGCCCTCATACAGATCTGTGGATGGAAAAATAAAAAGCAGAGGGAAAAAAACGAAAGTGCAAAAAATGTAAATGGGCTGTGCTCACAAGGGGTTACCATAAACATGAATAAATAAATAAATAAGTAAATAAATAAATAAAAATACAAAAATAAATAAATAAATATAAATAAATGCATAAATACACAAATAAATACATAAATAAATAGATAAATAAATAAGTAAATAAATAAATAAAAATACATATATATATATATAAATAAATAAATGCATAAATACACAAATAAATAAATACATAAATTAATAGATAAATAAATAAGTAAATAAATACATAAATAAATATGTAAATAAATAAATACATTAATAAATAAAAACATAAATAAAAATACATAAATAAATATATAAATAAATAAATGCATAAATACACAAATAAATAAATACATAAATAAATAGATAAACAAATAAGTAAATAAATACATAAATAAATAAATATGTAAATACATAAATAAATAAATACATTAATAAATAAAAACATAAATGAATAAAAATAAATATATAAATAAATAAATAAATGCATAAATACACAAATAAATAAATAAATACATAAATATGTAAATACATTAATTAATAAATAAATACATTAATAAATAAAAACATAAATAAAAATACATAAATAAATAAATCCCTGTTCGCAAGAGCTTACAGTCCATTGTTATCCTCAGCGCCTCCCTATGTGCTATGTTACAGTCATAACACAACAAGGCAACAATAAATAGGAACTAATGTGTCTGATGGAAGTAACTTTCTTTGAGCGCCGGCTTGTGTTCCCGGAGGCCATGCTATCTCCCGGTTACGCACGCTCATTGTGTGTTGTTGCCAGGAGACGCCATTGTCATGTTAATCAGCCTGTGGCAAGGGAGCGACAGTCAGCGGTCAGCACTTCAGCCTTCACCTTCTGTAATGAACACCGAGGAGCTCAGCTCCGGAGGTAATAATAACAACCATAACGCCTCTTAAAATCGAAGAACTTGTTATCGTTTTTTTGTTCTTGTATTACGCCTTTTTTTTTAGTTTGGCGCACTTGGTGAAAGGCGATTGCTCTTCTTGCAGGACGCTAAGCACTATGTCGGCTTATCACTGGGAGGCGCGGAGGAGGCAGCACGTTCTGGACAGGAGAAGATCCGGTCTGGAGAAGGCGGTGAGTAATCGGCGCCTGATGTCCTTATTTATAAACAATAAAATCATAAACAGTAAACGAAGATGAATGAATATAATATAGCAGGAGGGTGCAAGCACTATGGCGTGGATGGCGCCGCAAACATTTTATTTATAAGAGTTGGAAAACGGGAGCCTGCGCTATTAAACGTACGGTCACACGCTGAGGCCGGGTTCACACCACGTTTTTGCAATACAGTTCCCGTATCAGGTTTTTGATAAAAAAAACGGATTCCTCAAAACCTGACTAAGGCTGGGTTCACACTGCGTTTTGTACTTACGGTTCCCGTATACGGCTGGGAGGAGGGGGGCGGGGCTTAATCGCGGCGCCCGCACTCAGCCGTATACGGGAACCGTATTTAATGCATGTCTATGAGCCGACCGGAAAAAGCGGTCGACCACGTTTTTTGCCTGCGGTCGGCAAACCACATACGGCCGAAAACGCAGCCGACCGGCGGCTGCGGTTCACTCCAGTCGGCTCATAGACATACATTCAATACGGTTCCCGTATACGGCTGAGTGCAGGGGCCGCAATTAAGCCCCCCACCCCTCCTCCAAGCCGTATACGGGAACCGTAAGTACAAAACGCAGTGTGAACCTAGCCTAAGGCTGCATTCACATCTCGTTTTTGCAATACGGTTCCCGTATCCGGTTTCAGTGAAAAAAACTTATGGAACCGTATTGCAAACCGTATGTATAGACATTTCGAAGAAAACCGTATATGACAAACGTAGCATCCGCCTGCGTACGTTTTGCTTCATTTACGGTTTTATCCGTTTTTTTCCCCGTACACAAAACCGTAGTCTACTACGGTTTTATGTCCGGGTGAAAAACCGGATACAACCCGTATACGTTTTTTTAAAAAATGGGAACCGTACAGAACCGTATGTGCGTACGGTTCCATCCGGTTTGTACAATACGGTTTTGCACTTTGCACATGCGCAGTGCACACCGAAAGTTCTTCCCACAAATAGAACAAGAAGAACTTTATTTAATTAAGGACAAACATAAAACCGTATCCGTTTTTTTTTTTTCAAAAACGTATTAAACCGTATGCAACCACACATCCGTTTTCAAGCCGTATACGGTTTAAAACTGTGCAGAGGTATATACGGTTCGGTCCGGTTTTGAGACATACGTTTTTTTTTACAAAAAAAAATAATACGGGAACCGTATTGCAAAAACGAGATGTGAATGCAGCCTAAACTGTATCAAAACGTGTGTACAAATTTTAATGCGTATACGGTTTGAAAAATGATGTCCGGTTGCATCAGTTTTTTAAGAAAAAAAAACTTATACGTTTTTAACTTTTCACTCCATTTTGAATAAAGTTTCACTTGTTTGATTGAAATTCCAAGAAAAAAACTGTGCAAAGTCAAAAATCGTATGGTGAAAACCGGATGAAACCGTAAGCACATACGGTTCTGTACGGTTCCCATTGACTCCCACGTTAAAAAAAAAAACGTATACGTTTCAATACGGTTTTTAACCCAGAACAAAAACCGCAGTAGGCTCCGATTTTGGGTACGGGAAAAAAAACGGACAAAACCGTACAGGATGCAAAACGGACACAACCTGATGCATCTTTTGGCGTACGGTTTTCAATGGAGAGTCAATGTATACGGTTTTCAATACGGTTCCGTACGGTTTTCAAATTGAAAACGTATACGGGAAATGTATTGCTAAAACGTGGTGTGAACCCAGCTTTACTCGCTATAAATCCGTTGCGAGTTCCGCTTCCATTTACTTCGATAGGTCATTGAAAAATCCGCAATAGTGGCAGATTTGCAGATTTCAGACGGACCCATTGACATGAATGTGAGTGTGAATGTACCCTTAGTGCAGTGCTTCCCAACCAGGGTGCCTCCAGCTGTTGCAAAACTACAACTTCCTGCATGCAGATTGTGCTGCCCAGTGACTTCAATGGTTAGCAGCATCTGCTACTGAAAATCTGCAGAAGATCTGCAGCAGGTAATACGCACGTGTGAACGCACCCTTAGGCTAGGTTTCCGCTTGGATTTTTTTCTGGCTTCTCTTGACCTGGTAAAACACCACCCAAAATTGCGATTAAAGGGGTACTCCGGTGGAAAACTTTTTTTTAAATCAACTGGTGCCAGAAAGTTAAACAGATTTGTAAATAACTTCTATTAAAAAAATCTTAATCCTTCCAGTACTTATTAGCTGCTGAATACTACAGCGGAAATTCTTTTCTTTTTGAAACACAGAACTGTCTGCTGACATCACGACCACAGTGCTCTCTGCTGACATCTCTGTCCATTTTAGGAACTGTCCAGAGCAGCATATGTTTTCTATGGGGATTTTCTCCAACTCTGGACAGTTCCTTAAATGGACAGAGATGTCAGCAGAGAGCACTGTGCTCGTGATGTCAGCAGTGAGCTCTGTGTTCCAAAAAGAAAATAATTTCTTCTGTAGTATTCAGTGGCTAATAAGTACTGGAGGGATTAAGATTTTTTTAATAGAAGCAATTTACAAATCTGTTTAACTTTCTGGCACCAACTGATTAAAAAAAACAAGTTTTTCACCAGAGTACCCCTTTAAGCATACATCCAGGATGAGCTGCACTACCTGAGCCACTTGTGTGGGTTGTAGACTCCGTCTCATGCTACCACTAGAGTGAAAGCCCCGCCAGCATTCAAAAGTGAGCAAAACATCAGCCAGGAAGCATAGGAACTGAGAAGTGGTCTGTGGTCACCACCTGCGGAACCACTCCTTTATTGGGGGTGCCTTTCTAATTGCCTATAATTTCCACCTGTTGTCTGTTCCATGTGAAATTGATTGTCAATCAGTGTTCTTCCTGAGTGGACAGTGGGATTTCACACAAGTGTCAGTGACTTGGAGTTACATTGTGTTGTTTAAAGGGGTACTCCGGCCCTAAGACATCTTATCCCCTATAGAAAGGCTAGGGGATAAGATGTCTGACCGCGGGGGTCCTGCCGCTGGGGACCCCCAAAATCTTGCATTCGGCACGCACCTCTTTGAGCTGCACGCCGCACTGCCAGCTCACAAACTGCCATGTGCCGACCACGGGGCTGGAGTATCATGACGTCACGACTCCGCCCCCGAGTGGGTGACGTCACACGGGGGCGGAGTCGTAACTTCACAATACTGTGCATTGTCCTGTAGGACATTATACTAGGTACAGGGACCCCTCAGGATACAATGGACTCAACATACAATGCCAGACACAGTCCGGATCAGGGGCTCGTATGAACGGCTGGAAGATCCGACCAATCAACGTGGGCATTTCACTAGTAAAACCCCTGTATTATAAAGGAGCATGCAGTGATTTGCTGTCTAGTGGCGCCCCCTACAGTATAGTGTGGTACTGTACTGCTCTTTACCCGTGCCAGGATTAGCTGCAGGGCCGACTCTGCCTATAGGCATAATAGGCAGCCGCCTAGAGCGCCACTATCTAAACCAATTAGACAGCCACTATCTAAACCAATCACTCAACCAGCTCAGCAAGCAATATCACCCCAGTAGTAAGGTGATTAGATGAGGAGGAGGTTTGTTACAGTGTGTCACCCCAGTAGTACGGAGATTACATGAGGAGGAGGTTTGTTACAGTGTGTCACCCCAGTAGTAACGAGATTACATGAGGAGGAGGTTTGTTACAGTGTGTCATCCCAGTATTAAGGAGATTACATGAGGAGGAGGTTTGTTACAGTGTGTCATCCCAGTAGTAAGGAGATTACATGAGGAGGAGGTTTGTTACAGTGTGTCACCCCAGTAGTAAGGAGATTACATGAGGAGGAGGTTTGTTACAGTGTGTCACCCCAGTAGTAAGGAGATTACATGAGGAGTAGGTTTGTTACAGTGTGTCACCCCAGTAGTAAGGAGATTACATGAGGAGGAGGTTTGTTACAGTGTGTCACCCCAGTAGTAAGGAGATTACATGAGGAGGAGGTTTGTTACAGTGTGTCACCCCAGTAGTAAGGAGATTACATGAGGAGGAGGTTTGTTACAGTGTGTCATCCCAGTATTAAGGAGATTACATGAGGAGGAGGTTTGTTACAGTGTGTCATCCCTGTAGTAAGGAGATTACATGAGGAGGAGGTTTGTTACAGTGTGTCACCCCAGTAGTAAGGAGATTACATGAGGAGGAGGTTTGTTACAGTGTGTCACCCCAGTAGTAAGGAGATTACATGAGGAAGAGGTTTGTTACAGTGTGTCACCCCAGTAGTAAGGTGATTAGATGAGGAGGAGGTTTGTTACAGTGTGTCACCCCAGTAGTAAGGAGATTACATGAGGAGGAGGTTTGTTACAGTGTGTCATCCCAGTAGTAAGGGGATTACATGAGGAGGAGGTTTGTTACAGTGTGTCACCCCAGTAGTAAGGAGATTACATGAGGAGGAGGTTTGTTACAATGTATCACCCCAGTAGTAAGGAGATTACATGAGGAGGAGGTTTGTTACAGTGTGTCACCCCAGTAGTAAGGTGATTAGATGAGGAGGAGGTTTGTTACAGTGTGTCACCCCAGTAGTAAGGAGATTACATGAGGAGGAGGAGGTTTGTCACAGTGCGTCACCCCAGTAGTAAGGAGATTACATGAAGAGGAGGTTTGTTACAGTGTGTCACCCCAGTAGTAAGTAGATTAAATGAGGAGGAGGTTTGTTACAGTGTGTTACCCCAGTAGTAAGGTGATTACATGAGGAGGAGGTTTGTTACAGTGTGTCACCCCAGTAGTAACATTACTACATAAGGAGGAGGATTGTTACAGTGTGTCACCCCAGTAGTAAGGAGATTACATGAGGAGGAGGTTTGTTACAGTGTGTCACCATAGTATTAAGGAGATCACATGAGGAGGAGGTTTGTTACAGTGTTTCATCCCAGTAGTAAGGAGATTACATGAGGAGGTTTGTTACAGTGTGTCACCCCAGTAGTAAGGTGATTAGATGAGGAGGAGGTTTGTTACAGTGTGTCATCCCAGTAGTAAGGAGATTACATGAGGAGGAGGTTTGTTACAGTGTGTCACCCCAGTAGTAAGGAGATTACATGAGGAGGAGGTTTGTTACAGTGTGTCACCCCAGTAGCAAGGAGATTACATGAGGAGGAGGAGGTTTGTTACAGTGTGTCACCCCAGTAGTAAGGAGATTACACGAGGAGGAGGTTTGTTACAGTGTGTCACCCCAGTAGTAAGGAGATTACATGAGGAGGAGGTTTGTTACAGTGTGTCACCCCAGTAGTAAGGAGATTACATGAGGAGGAGGTTTGTTACAGTGTTTCACCCCAGTAGTAAGGAGATTACATGAGGAGGAGATTTTGTTACAGTGTGTCACCCCAGTAGTAAGGAGATTACATGAGGAGGAGGAGGTTTGTCACAGTGTGTCACCCCAGTAGTAAGGAGATTACATGAGGAGGAGGAGGTTTGTCACAGTGTGTCCCCCCAGTAGTAAGGAGATTACATGAAGAGGAGGTTTGTTACAGTGTGTCACCCCAGTAGTAAGGAGATTACATGAGGAGGATGTTTGTTACAGTGTTTCACCCCAGTAGTAAGGAGATTACATGAGGAGGAGGTTTGTTACAGTGTGTCACCCCAGTAGTAAGGTGATTAGATGAGGAGGAGGTTTGTTACAGTGTGTCACCCCAGTAGTAAGGAGATTACATGAGGAGGAGGTTTGTTACAGTGTGTCACCTCAGTAGTAAGGAGATTACATGAGGAGGATGTTTGTTACAGTGTGTCACCCCAGTAGTAAGGTAATTACATGAGGTGGAGGTTTGTTACAGTGTGTCAACCCAGTAGTAAGGTGATTACATGAGGAGGGGGTTGTTACAGTGTGTCACCCCAGTAGTAAGGAGATTACATGAGGAGGGGGTTGTTACAGTGTGTCACCCCAGTAGTAAGGAGATTACATGAGGAGGAGGTTTGTTACAGTGTGTCACCCCAGTAGTAAGGAGATTACATGAGGAGGAGGTTTGTTACAGTGTGTCACCCCAGTAGTAAGGTGGGGTGTGTCAAAGGGCAGAGTCAAGAGGTGGCAAAATTAGATTTTGTCTAGGGTGGCATGAATCCTTGCACCCGCCCTGATGAGCTGCTCCTTTGGACACCAGATAAGGGGGGCTTCATACTGTATCTCCGGTGCACTGTGTTCTGTACAGGACCCTGCAGAAGCTCCTGTCCTCTATTATATAGTGATTTATAGCTTTTAGCCGGTATTTCATGTATATATAAGGACAGGCTTTATCTGTATTAGGAATCTGGTCATTTTTCTTGGGATGACATTTTGGGGAACAATGACAATGACCAACTTACAATGGTCGTCCTGGAACCTAATTATATTGTAACTTGAGGGATCACTGTATAACAAGCTAAACGGGGCCCCCTTCTGGTACTGGTTAATACTACCACATCTGAAACCACCGGAGGCAGGAGGACATGGTGCCCCTTCGCCCCTTAAAGGGGTACTCTGGTGCTCCAGCCTTATGAACATTTTGTTCAGAACCCTCAGAGCCGGAGGCAGTGGTCGTGACATCATGACCACACCCCCTCGTACCGTCACGCCACGCCCCCTTCATTCATGTCAATGGGATGGGTGTCGGCTGACACGCCGTCTCCCATAGACATGAATGAAGGGGGCGCGGTGTGACATCACGAGGGGGTGTGGTCATGATGTCACGACCACTGCAACTTACATTACGCCCCTAGACATCTTATTCCCTACCCAAAGGATAGGGGATAAGATGTCTGGTCGCGGAGGGCCCGTCTCTCGGGACAACCGCGATGTCCTTGCTACACCCTGCATTTGTTTAGCGCGTCAGATGCAGCACCAGAGGCTTGTGATGTCACGGCCGCGCCCCCTCAATGCAAGTCTATGGGAGGGGGCGTGACGTCCGTCACGCCCCCTCCCATAGGCTTGCATTGAGGGGGCGTGGCCGTGACATCACAAGTGATGCGTGACCGTGACGTCACGAGCCTCCGCCCCACATCGCCAGTCATCCGGCACGGAGCGAAGTTCACTCCGTGCACCGGATGTCTGGGGTGCCGTAGCCGAGATTGCGGGGGTCCCCAGCGGGGGTCCTTTGGATAGGGGATAAGATGTCTAGGGGCGGAGTACCCCTTTAAGCGCAGTGAGGTCACTGTTCGCACAACTACTTGAATACTAGAAGCCGTCACTAGTATTATTGTCTATGTTATTTCCCAGCAGTGCTTTCTTATACAATGTGACATAATGACAGATTGCTTATATTTAGCAGAGAGAGAATACCGTCCAACCTCCTGCTGATTCCTCCAAACACGTGAAAATTGTCGCTGAGCTTCACAAAAGAATTCCAGGTGAGGAGACCTTATGACCTCCAGCCCCGGGGCGGTCCCTGGGACCAGCAGGACCAATAATGATAATACGAGGACTATTTTTTTTGGGCTTTTGCAGCAGATAAGAACTGTAAGCACTGCTCCCAGGGGACGTACCACCCACCCACCAACTGCGATGATGACTACTCCGCCAAGCTGCAAAGCCGATATAATGTGAGTATGATGATGCCCATAGAGACACCAGGGCATTTATAAGGTCACATGGTGTTCTGGATCTAATACAGGTTCTCCATGACTGTCTCATATGTAAAGGGTCATGGCCGTTATGGTTCTAGGTAGGTGGTCATCATCTGATCACAGGAGGCAATGGAGTCTGCAGATATCCAGGGACAGCAGCATCGTCCATGTTCATTCTTTCGGCGGATCCACGCAGAAATGCATTGCCGTCAATGGGAACAGCTTATATCCCAGCAGTCCTGGAGCCAACTGGATCTGCGCATGTAATGTCCGACCAGAATTTTTCCAGGCGGAAATTCCGTAGTGTGAACCATGAACGATAAAAAGTCTGGGGCAAGACGGCACTTTAAGAATCATGCAAGAGAACTTATCCCCTTATACAAAAGGATAGGGGATAAGTTTTAGATCTTGGGGGGGGGGGGGGTCTGACTGATGGGAACCCCGCGATCTCCTTCACGGAGCCCCGGCTCTCCCTGGGAAGGGGGCATGTCAACCCCCACACGAAGCGGCAGCCGACACGCCCCCTCTATGTATCTCTGTGGGAGAACCTGAGATAGTCTAACGGTAGAGATACATGGAGGCGGCGTGTCGGCCACCGCCTCGTGTGGGGGTCAACATGCCCCCCTTCTTGGAGAGAGCAGGGGCCCTGTGCAGAAGATCGCAGGGGTCTAAGTGGTAATATAAACCTGCCAGACACTGTACCCACTGAGTATATTACAACACACTGTGCCATCTGAATATAACCCTGCCAGACACTGTGCAGTTATATTGGGGGTTATATTCAGGGGGTGCAGTGTCTGGCAGGGTTATATTCAAATGGCACAGTGTGTTGTAATATATTCAGAGGGTACAGTGTCTGGCAGGGTTACATTACCACTGGGACCCCCGCGACCCACTGCAACCATATTACAAAAGTTCTTTAATTTTCATCAGTAACAACATATAAAAAGTTTTGGGATCTGACAGTCCCCAAAGCAGATTTACTGGCTTTGGGGACACTCATCGGACCTTCCACTGAGTGATTGCGGGGAGTCCAATGAGTGAAGATGGCGGCCGGAAGTCTCTTCTCCTCCTCCATGCTACTTCAGGGATCTTTGTGTATGGTCTGCCATTAGACAGACTATACATATAGATCACCAATATTGCTGATCAGTTCTATGCCTATGCATAGCACTGAACAGTGACAGCAATCGACAAAGGTTACTATAAATAGTCCTCTCTGGGGGACATAAAAAACGTGAAACAAATAGTAAAAACTGTTTAAAAAAAATATGAATAAGCCCCTCCCCTAAAAAAAATCACCTCCCTTTTTCCAAAAAAAAAAAAACACATTTGGTATCACAGCATGTTTTTAATTGTGCCGTACATTTTTTGGTAAAATGAAAGTTGTCCTTACAAAGAACAATGGGTCCCGCAAAAAACAAGCCTCATATGGGTCTTTGGATGGAAAATAGTTATGGAAAAACCAGAAACATGAAGCTGCCTGCGTCCATAAGGGGGTAAAATTGCCCAATTTTGACCCCTAGAACATTTTCTTTTATTTTTTGGTCTATGGGGCTGTATGAGGGCTCATTTTTTGCTCAGTTTTTTTTAGTTTTTATTGGTATGACTCTAATCACTTTTTATTCATTATTTTTATAATAGATGATGTGTCAATAAAGTTATGGATAGAAGTACAATATATCATAGCGCCCTCATAGTGCACCAACTTGTTATTCCCCACAAAAAGGATCAAAGTTCTTACACCTGAGCGACCTCTTCAACCTCTGGGCCTTGTAGCTGCAGATTCTAAATGTGAACGAGACCCTAAAGGGGTTATCCAGGAGTAGAAATACATTGCTGCTATCTTCCCGAAACAGCACCACACCTATTCTTAGGTTGTGTGTGGTACTACAACTTGGCTCTTTTCACTTCAATGGAACGGAGCTGCAATACCACACAAAACCTGAGAACAAGAATGGAGCTGTTTCTTGAAGGAAGCTGCTATGTTTTTTTGTAATCATCGATAACCCCTCAGTTGTCCGGGGATAACAAATTTTTTTTTATTTATTTATTGCTGTAAAAAAAAAAAAAAAGTGATACTGTGATACTCACCTACCCCTATCCCCAGCAACTGATATGCCAAAGCTCCCAGTCCCTGCTTATGACAGCTTATTCCTGGTTCTCCTATGATTCATTGTCCCTGAAAGAACTACAGGCTCAGCCAATCACTGGGCACCGCAGTATCCCGCCTCAGTCACTGATTGACATATCACCGAAACCAGGAAGAAGCTGTGATTAGCGGGAAACGGGAGAGTCAGAGCAGCAGCTGCGGGGGGGATCAGGGGAGGTGAGTATTATTTAACATACTCAGAATGTTGACCTGGTCTGGAATCGCACTGCAGATCTACACAACGTATGTGTCCTTTCTATAGCTGACGTGATGGCTCTTTCTTTGCAGTCCGTGCAGTATAATCAGCAGTGGTGAAGAATGAAGACAGGATCCAACACCTTTCATCCCCAAAGAAGACACATACGTATTATAAATAAATAAACTACAAGAATCCGTCCCGCTGAATGTTTGATGTTAGATTTATACAGAATACCTTAAGGGGTGCTCAGGGGAAGTTAAGAAAAATAAAAATGCCCCCAAAGCCACCACAATACCTGTTCTGTGTCCCCTCTAGTTATCCATGTGATTTTGGCAGCTCCTGTGGCCCCTGTTGTCAGTCGAGCAGTCAGTGCAGCTCTGTGTAATGGCTGCCAGACAATTGTTTTCACTACCTGTGTGCATGTTGTGTTGTTGTAAACACAGTGAGCAGCACACACTGTACATGTCTTTTCTTTCAAACTATCCTTCCCCCCCCCCCCCCCCCCAGGCAATAAATCATGATATGCTCTGAATGGCAGCAGTCAGTGATAAGATCTACAGCAAGAAAAGAGCAGCAATATGTGCTGAGAAGGCACTGGACTGTTTTTCTCCTGGCAAGATCCTCACACAGAGAGTGTGGCTGTGAAACAGGAAATCATGTGGTGTTTGTCTTCCAGGAGGGTGGGGGCTAGACTCCGAAAGAGGGAACTGCTCTATATTGCCAATAATTGATATTTAGATAAATACATAGGTTGCTGAGAGGGAAAGGATGGGCAATGGTTTTAGTTCCCTGGAGTACCCCTTTAACATAAAAAAAAAGCCTTTAACATAAGCTCTGGGGGAACTGCAAATTACAGATGAAGCCTTCAGAGCAGAAATCTGGTAAAAAAAAAAATGCCATATACAAGTTATATAATGGCCAGAAATAGTTCTGCTCCTCATGTACACAACCAGGGCCGCTTATGCTAAAAAGGGGTTATCGAGGATTAGAAAATCATAGCTGGTTGTGTGTGGTATTGCAGCTCAGTTCCATTGAAGTGAATGGAGCCAGGTTGTAATACCACACATAGCCTGAGGACAGGGGTGGAGCTGTTTCTAGAATAAATCAGCTCTATTTTGTCACAAATTAAAAGTCTAAGGGAGGTGGTCACGCCCCCTCCCATATACTTGCTTTGAGAGGGCGGGGCATGTGACGGTATGAGGAGGCAGGGCTATGATGTCATGAGCTTCCGGCGCCAGCTCCAGCGTTGGGAACAGTTTGTTCCAAACACTGAGCAGCGGAGTACCCCTTTAAGCTCTGCTCCAGTGAAGTCAATGGGGCTTAGCTGCAATGCCACATGCGGCCTGTGGTAAGTGGTGGCGCTATTATTTGAAGAAAACTGCCATGTTATTTTCTTAACCCCTTAACGACATCGGATGTAAATTTTACGTCCTGGCGCCCTGGTACTTAACGCACCAGGATGTACATTTACGTACTAAGGGGGGAATTGTGACCATCAGCAGTCGAGACCTCGGCGCTACTGGCAGACATCAGCGATCACGCCAATGCCCGCCATTAACCCTTCAGATGCCGTGATCAATTCTGATGACGGCATCCAAAGCAGTTGTGGTGCTTAGAAACACTTATCTGACCACCGCGATCACAGGGTTCCAAGGAAAGAAAAATATTCGTCCAGAACTCTCCAGGACATGCTGGGAGTTGTAGTTTTGCAACCACAGGTTGGTAAAAACATTTATGAGGTAAATACATGCACAACGCTGTGAAAGTTTCTTCATTGTCGTCTTGTAGGTGTAGTGACAATTGTGACCAGTAGATGGCAGCAAATGAACAAAAGTAATTGAAGCAATAATAACCAGTGTAGAAATACAAATAAATAAAGAATTAAAGGGGTACTACGGTGGAAAACTTTTGTTTTTTTTATATATTTTTTTTATGAACTGGTGCCAGAAAGTTAAACAGATTTGTAAATTACTTTACCCTTCCAGTACTTTTTAGCAGCTGTATGCTACAGAGGAAATTCTATTCTTTTTGAATTTCTTTTTTTGTCTTATCCACAGTGCTCTCTGCTGACACCTCTGTCTGTGTCAGGAACTGTCCAGAGCAGCATAGGTTCCTGATAACGGGCATCAGGTGGCAGCAGAGAGCACCGTGGACAAGACAAAATAGAAATTCAAAAAGAAAAGAATTTCCTCAGTAGCATACAGCTGCTAATAAGTACTGGAAGGGTAAAGATTTTTTATTAGAAGTCATTTACAAATCTGTTTAACTTTCTGGCACCAGTTGATTAAAAAAAATGTATATATATATATATATATATATATATATTAAAGGGAGTACCCCTTTAAGAAGACACAAACCAATGTAAAGTAGTGTTTCCCAACCAGTTGTTGCAAAACTACAATTCCCAGCATGCCCAGACAGCCGTTGGCTGTCCGGGCATGCTGAGAATTGTAGGTTTGAAACAACTGGTTGGGAAACACTGGTTCAGATGATGAGCATTATCCTGCAGGCTAGCTGGGAGTAGTAGTCCTAAGGTTATGTCACATGGCAGGCTGGTGTAGGTAATTTGATGTTCCAACTGAACCCGACCAACTTTTGTCCATCGTTCCCGTAGTGTAAATGAGACCACTGGACACCAAGATTCAGTGAAACTACTTTTAACACTCTTGTGCATATCCAGTACAGGTACTTCAGCACAGCTCGGAATGTTACAGCTTTGTTGGAGCTGGTCATTTGGTCACCGTCCCTTTAAAGGTTGTAGAATTTAGGAATCTCTGAGGTTTTTTTTATTTTATTTTTTTAAAGGGGTACTCCGGTGGAAAACTTTTTTTTTTTTTAATCAACTGGTGCCAGAAGGTTAAACAGATTTGTAAATGACTTCTATTAAAAAATCTTAATCCTTCCATTACTTATTAGCTGCTGAATACTACAGAGAAAATTATTTTCTTTTTTGAACACAGTGCTCTCTGCTGACATCATGACCACAGTGCTCTCTGTTGACATCTCTGTCCATTTTAAGAACTGTCCAGAGTAAGAGAAAATCCTCATAGCAAACATATGCTGCTCTGGACAGTTCCTAAAATGGACAGAGATGTCAGCAGAGAGCACTGTGGTCGTGATGTCAGCAGAGAGCTCTGTGTTCCAAAAAGAAAATAATTTCCTCTGTAGTATTCAGCAGCTAATAAGTACTGGAAGGATTAAGATTTTTTTTTTTTTATAGAAATAATTTACAAATCTGTTTGCTGCGTTTTCGTCCGTATGCGGTTTCCCGACCGCAGGCAAAAAACGTGGTCGACCACTGATTGGCGCAGTGGTTCCAATTAGTGTGTTCACCTGTGCACTCCCTATTTATACCTCACTTCCCCTGCACTCCCTCGCCGGATCTTGTTGCCATTGTGCCAGTGAAAGCGTTTCCTTGTATGTTCCTAGCCTGTGTTCCAGACCTCCTGCCGTTGCCCCCGACTACGATCCTTGCTGCCTGCCCCGACCTTCTGCTACGTCCGACCTTGCTTCTGTCTACTCCCTTGTACCGCGCCTATCTTCAGCAGCCAGAGAGGTTGAGCCGTTGCTAGTGGATACGACCTGGTCACTACCGCCGCAGCAAGACCATCCCGCTTTGCGGCGGGCTCTGGTGAAAACCAGTAGTGACTTAGAACCGGTCCACTAGCACGGTCCACGCCAATCCCTCTCTGGCACAGAGGATCCACCTCCTGCCAGCCGGCATCGTGACAGTAGATCCGGCCATGGATCCCGCTGAAGTCCCTCTGCCAGTTGTCGCTGACCTCACCACGGTGGTCGCCCAGCAGTCACAACAGATAGCGCAACAAGGCCACCAGCTGTCTCAACTGACCGTGATGCTACAGCAGCTACTACCACAGCTTCAGCAATCATCTCCTCCGCCAGCTCCTGCACCTCCTCCGCAGCGAGTGGCCGCTTCAGGCCTACGACTATCCTTGCCGGATAAATTTGATGGGGACTCTAAATTTTGCCGTGGCTTCCTTTCTCAATGTTCCCTGCACTTGGAGATGATGTCGGACCAGTTTCCTACTGAAAGGTCTAAGGTGGCTTTCGTAGTCAGCCTTCTGTCTGGAAAAGCTCTGTCATGGGCCACACCGCTCTGGGACCGCAATGACCCCGTCACTGCCTCTGTACACTCCTTCTTCTCGGAAATTCGAAGTGTCTTTGAGGAACCTGCCCGAGCCTCTTCTGCTGAGACTGCCCTGTTGAACCTGGTCCAGGGTAATTCTTCCGTTGGCGAGTATGCCGTACAATTCTGTACTCTTGCTTCAGAACTATCCTGGAATAATGAGGCCCTCTGCGCGACCTTTAAAAAAGGCCTATCCAGCAATATTAAAGATGTTCTGGCCGCACGAGAAATCCCTGCTAACCTACATGAACTCATTCATCTAGCCACTCGCATTGACATGCGTTTTTACGAAAGGCGTCAGGAGCTCCGCCAGGATATGGACTTTGTTCGCACGAGGCGTTTTTTCTCCCCGGCTCCTCTCTCCTCTGGTCCCCTGCAATCCGTTCCTGTGCCTCCCGCCGTGGAGGCTATGCAGGTTGACCGGTCTCGCCTGACACCTCAAGAGAGGACACGACGCCGCATGGAGAATCTCTGCCTGTACTGTGCTGGTACCGAACACTTCCTGAAGGATTGTCCTATCCGTCCTCCCCGCCTGGAAAGACGTACGCTGACTCCGCACAAAGGTGAGACAGCCCTTGATGTCAACTCTGCTTCTCCACGCCTTACTGTGCCTGTGCGGGTATCTGCATCTACCTTTTCCTTCTCTACTATGGCCTTCTTGGATTCCGGATCTGCAGGAAATTTTATTTTGGCCTCTCTCATCAACAGGTTCAACATCCCGCTGACCAGTCTCGCCAGACCTCTCTACATCAATTCTGTAAACAATGAAAGATTGGACTGTACCATACGTTTCCGCACGGAGCCCCTCCTAATGTGCATCGGACCTCACCATGAAAAAATTGAGTTTTTGGTCCTCCCCAATTGCACTTCCGAAATTCTCCTTGGACTACCCTGGCTTCAACACCACTCCCCTACCCTGGATTGGTCCACTGGGGAGATCAAGAGTTGGGGCCCCTCTTGTTTCAAGGACTGCCTTAAACCGGTTCCCAGTACTCCCTGCCGTAACCCTGTGGTGCCTCCTGTAACCGGTCTCCCTAAGGCCTATATGGACTTTGCGGATGTTTTTTGCAAAAAACAAGCTGAGACTTTACCTCCTCACAGGCCTTATGACTGTCCCATTGACCTCCTCCCGGGCACTACTCCACCCCGGGGCAGAATTTATCCTCTCTCTGTCCCAGAGACTCTTGCTATGTCTGAGTATATTCAGGAAAATTTAAAGAAGGGCTTTATCCGCAAATCTTCCTCTCCTGCCGGAGCCGGATTTTTCTTTGTGTCCAAAAAAGATGGCTCTCTACGTCCTTGCATTGACTACCGCGGTCTTAATAAAATCACGGTAAAGAACCGCTACCCCCTACCTCTCATCTCTGAACTCTTTGATCGCCTCCAAGGTGCCCACATCTTTACCAAACTGGACTTAAGAGGTGCCTATAATCTCATCCGCATCAGAGAGGGGGACGAATGGAAAACGGCATTTAACACCAGAGATGGACACTTTGAGTATCTGGTCATGCCCTTTGGCCTGTGCAACGCCCCTGCCGTCTTCCAAGACTTTGTTAATGAAATCTTTCGTGATCTCTTATATTCCTGTGTTTTTGTATATCTGGACGATATCCTGATTTTTTCTGCCAACCTAGAAGAACATCGCCAGCATGTCCGCATGGTTCTTCAGAGACTTCGTGACAATCAACTTTATGCCAAAATGGAGAAATGTCTGTTTGAATGTCAATCTCTTCCTTTCCTAGGATACTTGGTCTCTGGCCAGGGACTACAAATGGATCCAGACAAACTCTCTGCCGTCTTAGATTGGCCACGCCCCTCCGGACTTCGTGCTATCCAACGTTTTTTGGGGTTCGCCAATTATTACAGACAATTCATTCCACATTTTTCCACCATTGTGGCTCCTATCGTGGCTTTAACCAAAAAGAATGCCAATCCTAAGTCCTGGCCTCCTCAAGCGGAAGACGCCTTTAAACAGCTCAAGTCTGCCTTTTCTTCGGCTCCCGTGCTCTCCAGACCTGACCCATCTAAACCCTTCCTATTGGAGGTTGATGCCTCCTCAGTGGGAGCTGGAGCTGTCCTTCTACAGAAAAATTCTTCCGGGCATGCTGTTACTTGTGGTTTTTTTTCTAGGACCTTCTCTCCGGCTGAGAGGAACTACTCCATCGGGGACCGAGAGCTTCTAGCCATTAAATTAGCACTTGAGGAATGGAGGCATCTGCTGGAGGGATCAAGATTTCCAGTTATTATTTACGCCATTTTGTTTCCTCCCGCCAGGATGACTGGGCAGATCTTCTACCATGGGCCGAATTCTCGTATAACTTCAGAGTCTCTGAATCTTCCTCCAAATCCCCATTTTTCGTGGTGTACGGCCGTCACCCTCTTCCCCCCCTCCCTACTCCCTTGCCCTCTGGTTTGCCCGCTGTGGATGAAATATCTCGTGATCTTTCCACCATATGGAAAGAGACTCAAAATTCTCTCTTACAGGCTTCATCACGCATGAAGAAGTTTGCTGATAGAAAAAGAAGAGCTCCCCCCATTTTTTCTCCTGGAGACAAGGTATGGCTCTCCGCTAAATATGTCCGCTTCCGTGTCCCTAGCTACAAATTGGGACCACGCTATCTTGGTCCTTTCAAAATCTTGTGCCAGATTAATCCTGTCTCTTATAAACTTCTTCTTCCTCCTTCTCTCCGTATTCCTAATGCCTTTCACGTTTCTCTCCTTAAACCACTCATCATCAACCGTTTCTCTCCCAAACTTGTTTCTCCCACTCCTGTTTCCGGTTCTTCTGACATCTTCTCCGTTAAAGAGATACTGGCCTCCAAGACGGTCAGAGGAAAAACCTTTTTTCTGGTCGATTGGGAGGGTTGTGGTCCTGAAGAGAGATCCTGGGAACCTGAGGACAATATCCTAGACAAAAGTCTGCTCCTCAGGTTCTCAGGCTCCAAGAAGAGGGGGAGACCCAAGGGGGGGGGGGTACTGTTACGCCGAGCGCTCCGGGTCCCCGCTCCTCCCCGGAGCGCTCGCTTCACTCTCGCTACCGCAGCGCTCCGGGCAGCTCCACTGACCCGGTGCGCTGCGATACCGTCTCCAGCCGGGATGCGATTCGCGATGCGGGTGGCGCCCGCTCGCGATGCGCATCCCGGCTCCCGTACCTGACTCGCTCTCCGTCTGTCCTGTCCCGGCGCGCGCGGCCCCGCTCCCTAGGGCGCGCGCGCGCCGGGTCTCTGCGATTTAAAGGGCCACTGCGCCGCTGATTGGCGCAGTGGTTCCAATTAGTGTGTTCACCTGTGCACTCCCTATTTATACCTCACTTCCCCTGCACTCCCTCGCCGGATCTTGTTGCCATCGTGCCAGTGAAAGCGTTCCCTTGTGTGTTCCTAGCCTGTGTTCCAGACCTCCTGCCGTTGCCCCTGACTACGATCCTTGCTGCCTGCCCCGACCTTCTGCTACGTCCGACCTTGCTTCTGTCTACTCCCTTGTACCGCGCCTATCTTCAGCAGTCAGAGAGGTTGAGCCGTTGCTAGTGGATACGACCTGGTCACTACCGCCGCAGCAAGACCATCCCGCTTTGCGGCGGGCTCTGGTGAAAACCAGTAGTGACTTAGAACCGGTCCACTAGCACGGTCCACGCCAATCCCTCTCTGGCACAGAGGATCCACCTCCTGCCAGCCGGCATCGTGACAGATGTCATGACCACAGTGCTCTCTGCTGACCTCTGCTGTCCATTTTAGGAACTGTCCAGAGCAGGAAAAAAATCCCCCCATAGCAAACATATGCTGCTCTGGACAGTTCCTAAAATGGACAGATATGTCAGCAGAGAGCACTGTGGTCATGACATCAGTGGAAATGCATTTCTTTTTCGGATTTCTCTTTAGTATACAGCCGCTAAAAAGTACTGGAAGGATTAAGATTTTTTAATAGAAGTGATTTACAAATCTGTTTAACTTTCAGGCACCAGTTGATTTAAAAAAAAAAAAAAAAAAAAGGTTTCCACGGGAGTACCCCTTTAAGGGCCTAGGGAAGGCAAAAAAATAATTAATATATATATATATATATATATATATATATTTATTTATTTATATATTTTTTTTTTTTAAATCACCCCTTTTTCCTATTTTTGTTAAATAAACATAAAAAATAAAATAAAATAAATACTTGCAGAATTGTCCGAACTGTTACGTTACTCTACATTGCTGATCCAGCACGGTCAACAGCGTAAACACAAAAGAAAAAAAATTACAGATGGCAAAATTGCTGATTTTGGATCATATTTAAAAAAAAATAAAAGGAATAAAAAGTGATCAAAAAGTATATGCAAAAGTTGTACCGCGGTGCAAAAAAAAAAATATTAGCCCACATAAAGCCGCTTATTTTTTCCGTTTTATCTAAAATATATCATAAAAGTAGCAAAATGTAGTTTTTATCTCCACAAATTTATATATATATATATATATATATATATATATATATATATATATATATATATTTGTTTTTTTTTCTATGGTAAAACGAAAGGAGTCTTTACAAAGTACAAAATAAAAATAAATTAAAAATAAAAACAAGACCTCATATGGGTCTGTGAGTGGGGAAAAAAATTACCTGTGTCCTCAAGGGGTTAAAGAGTTAAATATGATAGCAATCCTCTGGATGACCCCCTTTAATATCCAGTCGGTAAGTGCTGTATTGCTTTAAAAAAAAAAAAAAGAAAGAAAGAAAGAATGAAACAGCGCCACCCCTTGTCCCTCAGGTTGTGTGTGGTATTGCAGTTCAGTCCCGTCGACGTGAATGGAGCCCAACCTGAGGGGCAAAGGTTGGCGCTGTTTTTTTTTTTTTTTTTTTTATTAATTTTTTTTCTCATTCACTGACAATCTTTAATTTAACAAAACTACAACTCCCAGCATGCTCAGGCGGCTGGCTATGTTAGTGTTTCCCGACTAGGGTGCCTCCAGCTGTTGCAAAATTACAACTCCCAGCATGCCCGGACAGCCTTCGGCTGTCCGGGCATGCTGGGAGTTGTAGTTTTGCACCCTAATTGGGTTATGTAATCTATATAGGAGTCCTATCCTCCCTCTACTTCCCCATAGACAGGCTCCTCCCCTCAGGGGGCGTGTTCTTACCGGATTTCTGTCAGCTCCGGTGACTACGCCGTGTGCCGCCGTATTCAGCCGTGTCCGTACACTGAGAGGTGTGAACAGGCGCTAATGGCAGCAGACGCGCTGGGCTGATCTGTGCAGGTATATAGACTATACAGCAGGGGGGAGGCTGTACTCCCCCATACAGTTACCTGTGCCCGCCCTCCTCTATATTAGGGGGGTGTAGAGGAAAGTTTTGGGGGTAGAGAAGTTTTGTGATACTTTAGTGCAGGTCACGTGTCTGGTGTCACTTTCCATTACATTGTATCACGTGATGTTACATGGCGGAGATTATTAGGAAGACGTGCAGAGGAGGAAGGAGATCAGGCGCCGTTCACACCTGTAGGTTGGTTTATTATTTTATTGCAGTTATTTGTGTGTAATAGATTAATGTTAATATTACACAACAATACAACATGTTACAAGAAGTGAATATAATGTTTAACTAGTGTGGTGGGTTCCCCCTGCCCTTTACCATTTGAGCCAATACCTCTAGTGTAGTGTGCCACCCTGCCTCCTACCCATCTGTGTCACCCTGCCTCCTAACCATCTGTGCCACCCTGCCTCCTAACCATCTGTGCCACCCTGCCTCCTAACCATCTGTGCCACCCTGCCTCCTAATCATCTGTGCCACCCTGCCTCCTAACCATCTGTGCCACCCTGCCTCCTAATCATCTGTGCCACCCTGCCTCCTACCCATCTGTGCCACCCTGCCTCCTAATCATCTGTGCCACCCTGCCTCCTACCCATCTGTGTCACCCTGCCTCCTAACCATCTGTGCCACCCTGCCTCCTAACCATCTGTGTCACCCTGCCTCCAAATCATCTGTGCCACCCTGCCTCCAAATCATCTATGCCACCCTGCCTCCTAACCATCTGTGCCACCCTGCCTCCTACCCATCTGTGCCACCCTGCCTCCTAACCATCTGTGCCACCCTGCCTCCTAACCATCTGTGCCACCCTGCCTCCTAACCATCTGTGCCACCCTGCCTCCTAACCATCTGTGCCACCCTGCCTCCTAACCATCTGTGCCACCCTGCCTCCTAACCATCTGAGCCACCCTGCCTCCTAACCATCTGTGCCACCCTGCCTCCTAACCATCTGTGCCACCCTGCCTCCTAACCATCTGTGCCACCCTGCCTCCTAACCATCTGAGCCACCCTGCCTCCTAACCATCTGTGCCACCCTGCCTCCTAACCATCTGAGCCACCCTGCCTCCTAACCATCTGTGCCACCCTGCCTCCTAACCATCTGTGCCACCCTGCCCCTAGTGTAGTGGGCCTCCCTGCCCCTAGTGTAGTGGGCTTCCCTGCCCCTAGTGTAGTGGGCCACCCTGCCCCTAGTGTAGTGGGCCACCCTGCCCCTAGTGTAGTGGGCTTCCCTGCCCCTAGTGTAGTGGGCTTCCCTGCCCCTAGTGTAGTGGGCTTCCCTGCCCCTAGTGTAGTGGGCTTCCCTGCCCCTAGTGTAGTGGGCTTCCCTGCCCCTAGTGTAGTGGGCTTCCCTGCCCCTAGTGTAGTGGGCCTCCCTGCCCCTAGTGTAGTGGGCCTCCCTGCCCCTAGTGTAGTGGGCCTCCCTGCCCCTAGTGTAGTGGGCCTCCCTGCCCCTAGTGTAGTGGGCCTCCCTGCCCCTAGTGTAGTGGGCCTCCCTGCCCCTAGTGTAGTGGGCCTCCCTGCCCCTAGTGTAGTGGGCCTCCCTGCCCCTAGTGTAGTGGGCCTCCCTGCCCCTAGTGTAGTGGGCCTCCCTGCCCCTAGTGTAGTGGGCCTCCCTGCCCCTAGTGTAGTGGGCCTCCCTGCCCCTAGTGTAGTGGGCCTCCCTGCCCCTAGTGTAGTGGGCTTCCCTGCCCCTAGTGTAGTAGGAACCCCCTGCCCCTAGTGTAGTGGGCTTCCCTGCCCCTAGTGTAGTGGGCCTCCCTGCCCCTAACCATCTGTGCCTCCCTGCCCCTAACCATCTGTGCCACCCTGCCCCTAGTGTAGTGGGCCTCCCTGCCCCTAGTGTAGTGGGCCTCCCTGCCCCTAACCATCTGTGCCTCCCTGCCCCTAACCATCTGTGCCTCCCTGCCCCTAACCATCTGTGCCTCCCTGCCCCTAACCATCTGTGCCTCCCTGCCCCTAACCATCTGTGCCTCCCTGCCCCTAGTGTAGTGGGCTTCCCTGCCCCTAGTGTAGTGGGCTTCCCTGCCCCTAGTGTAGTGGGCTTCCCTGCCCCTAGTGTAGTGGGCCACCCTGCCCCTAGTGTAGTGGGCCTCCCTGCCCCTAGTGTAGTGGGCTTCCCTGCCCCTAGTGTAGTGGGCTTCCCTGCCCCTAGTGTAGTGGGCTTCCCTGCCCCTAGTGTAGTGGGCTTCCCTGCCCCTAGTGTAGTGGGCCTCCCTGCCCCTAGTGTAGTGGGCCTCCCTGCCCCTAGTGTAGTGGGCCTCCCTGCCCCTAGTGTAGTGGGCCTCCCTGCCCCTAGTGTAGTGGGCCTCCCTGCCCCTAGTGTAGTGGGCCTCCCTGCCCCTAGTGTAGTGGGCCTCCCTGCCCCTAGTGTAGTGGGCCTCCCTGCCCCTAGTGTAGTGGGCCTCCCTGCCCCTAGTGTAGTGGGCCTCCCTGCCCCTAGTGTAGTGGGCCTCCCTGCCCCTAGTGTAGTGGGCCTCCCTGCCCCTAGTGTAGTGGGCCTCCCTGCCCCTAGTGTAGTGGGCTTCCCTGCCCCTAGTGTAGTAGGAACCCCCTGCCCCTAGTGTAGTGGGCTTCCCTGCCCCTAGTGTAGTGGGCCTCCCTGCCCCTAACCATCTGTGCCTCCCTGCCCCTAACCATCTGTGCCACCCTGCCCCTAGTGTAGTGGGCCTCCCTGCCCCTAGTGTAGTGGGCCTCCCTGCCCCTAACCATCTGTGCCTCCCTGCCCCTAACCATCTGTGCCTCCCTGCCCCTAACCATCTGTGCCTCCCTGCCCCTAACCATCTGTGCCTCCCTGCCCCTAACCATCTGTGCCTCCCTGCCCCTAGTGTAGTGGGCTTCCCTGCCCCTAGTGTAGTGGGCTTCCCTGCCCCTAGTGTAGTGGGCTTCCCTGCCCCTAGTGTAGTGGGCTTCCCTGCCCCTAGTGTAGTGGGCCTCCCTGCCCCTAGTGTAGTGGGCCTCCCTGCCCCTAGTGTAGTGGGCTTCCCTGCCCCTAGTGTAGTGGGCTTCCCTGCCCCTAGTGTAGTGGGCTTCCCTGCCCCTAGTGTAGTGGGCTTCCCTGCCCCTAGTGTAGTGGGCCTCCCTGCCCCTAGTGTAGTGGGCCTCCCTGCCCCTAGTGTAGTGGGCCTCCCTGCCCCTAGTGTAGTGGGCCTCCCTGCCCCTAGTGTAGTGGGCCTCCCTGCCCCTAGTGTAGTGGGCCTCCCTGCCCCTAGTGTAGTGGGCTTCCCTGCCCCTATTGTAGTGTGCCTCCCTGCCCCTAACCATCTGTGCCTCCCTGCCCCTAGTGTAGTGGGCTTCCCTGCCCCTAGTGTAGTGGGCTTCCCTGCCCCTAGTGTAGTGGGCCTCCCTGCCCCTAGTGTAGTGGGCCTCCCTGCCCCTAGTGTAGTGGGCTTCCCTGCCCCTAGTGTAGTAGGAACCCCCTGCCCCTAGTGTAGTGGGCTTCCCTGCCCCTAGTGTAGTGGGCCTCCCTGCCCCTAGTGTAGTGTGCCTCCCTGCCCCTAGTGTAGTGGGCTTCCCTGCCCCTAGTGTAGTAGGAACCCCCTGCCCCTAGTGTAGTGGGCTTCCCTGCCCCTAGTGTAGTGGGACCCCCCTGCCCCTAGTGTAGTGGGCCTCCCTGCCCCTAGTGTAGTGGGCCTCCCTGCCCCTAGTGTAGTGGGCCTCCCTGCCCCTAGTGTAGTGGGCCTCCCTGCCCCTAGTGTAGTGGGCCTCCCTGCCCCTAGTGTAGTGGGCCTCCCTGCCCCTAGTGTAGTGGGCCTCCCTGCCCCTAGTGTAGTGGGCCTCCCTGCCCCTAGTGTAGTGGGCCTCCCTGCCCCTAGTGTAGTGGGCCTCCCTGCCCCTAGTGTAGTGGGCCTCCCTGCCCCTAGTGTAGTGGGCCTCCCTGCCCCTAGTGTAGTGGGCTTCCCTGCCCCTAGTGTAGTGGGCTTCCCTGCCCCTAGTGTAGTGGGCTTCCCTGCCCCTAGTGTAGTGGGCCTCCCTGCCCCTAGTGTAGTGGGCCTCCCTGCCCCTAGTGTAGTGGGCCTCCCTGCCCCTAGTGTAGTGGGCCTCCCTGCCCCTAGTGTAGTGGGCCTCCCTGCCCCTAGTGTAGTGGGCCTCCCTGCCCCTAGTGTAGTGGGCCTCCCTGCCCCTAGTGTAGTGGGCTTCCCTGCCCCTATTGTAGTGTGCCTCCCTGCCCCTAACCATCTGTGCCTCCCTGCCCCTAGTGTAGTGGGCTTCCCTGCCCCTAGTGTAGTGGGCTTCCCTGCCCCTAGTGTAGTGGGCCTCCCTGCCCCTAGTGTAGTGGGCCTCCCTGCCCCTAGTGTAGTGGGCTTCCCTGCCCCTAGTGTAGTAGGAACCCCCTGCCCCTAGTGTAGTGGGCTTCCCTGCCCCTAGTGTAGTGGGCCTCCCTGCCCCTAGTGTAGTGTGCCTCCCTGCCCCTAGTGTAGTGGGCTTCCCTGCCCCTAGTGTAGTAGGAACCCCCTGCCCCTAGTGTAGTGGGCTTCCCTGCCCCTAGTGTAGTGGGACCCCCCTGCCCCTAGTGTAGTGGGCCTCCCTGCCCCTAGTGTAGTGGGCCTCCCTGCCCCTAGTGTAGTGGGCCTCCCTGCCCCTAGTGTAGTGGGCCTCCCTGCCCCTAGTGTAGTGGGCCTCCCTGCCCCTAGTGTAGTGGGCCTCCCTGCCCCTAGTGTAGTGGGCCTCCCTGCCCCTAGTGTAGTGGGCCTCCCTGCCCCTAGTGTAGTGGGCCTCCCTGCCCCTAGTGTAGTGGGCCTCCCTGCCCCTAGTGTAGTGGGCCTCCCTGCCCCTAGTGTAGTGGGCCTCCCTGCCCCTAGTGTAGTGGGCCTCCCTGCCCCTAGTGTAGTGGGCCTCCCTGCCCCTAGTGTAGTGGGCCTCCCTGCCCCTAGTGTAGTGGGCCTCCCTGCCCCTAGTGTAGTGGGCCTCCCTGCCCCTAGTGTAGTGGGCCTCCCTGCCGTTAACCATCTGTGCTTCCCTGCCCCTAGTGTAGTGGGCTTCCCTGCCCCTAGTGTAGTGGGCTTCCCTGCCCCTAGTGTAGTGGGCTTCCCTGCCCCTAGTGTAGTGGGCTTCCCTGCCCCTAGTGTAGTGGGCTTCCCTGCCCCTAGTGTAGTGGGCTTCCCTGCCCCTAGTGTAGTGGGCTTCCCTGCCCCTAGTGTAGTGGGCCTCCCTGCCCCTAGTGTAGTGGGCCTCCCTGCCCCTAGTGTAGTGGGTCTCCCTGCCCCTAGTGTAGTGGGCCTCCCTGCCCCTAGTGTAGTGGGCCTCCCTGCCCCTAGTGTAGTGGGCCTCCCTGCCCCTAGTGTAGTGGGCCTCCCTGCCCCTAGTGTAGTGGGCCTCCCTGCCCCTAGTGTAGTGGGCCTCCCTGCCCCTAGTGTAGTGGGCCTCCCTGCCCCTAGTGTAGTGGGCCTCCCTGCCCCTAGTGTAGTGGGCCTCCCTGCCCCTAGTGTAGTGGGCCTCCCTGCCCCTAGTGTAGTGGGCCTCCCTGCCCCTAGTGTAGTGGGCTTCCCTGCCCCTAGTGTAGTGGGCCTCCCTGCCCCTAACCATCTGTGCCACCCTGCCCCTAGTGTAGTGGGCCTCCCTGCCCCTAGTGTAGTGGGCCTCCCTGCCCCTAACCATCTGTGCCTCCCTGCCCCTAACCATCTGTGCCTCCCTGCCCCTAACCATCTGTGCCTCCCTGCCCCTAACCATCTGTGCCTCCCTGCCCCTAACCATCTGTGCCTCCCTGCCCCTAGTGTAGTGGGCTTCCCTGCCCCTAGTGTAGTGGGCTTCCCTGCCCCTAGTGTAGTGGGCTTCCCTGCCCCTAGTGTAGTGGGCCTCCCTGCCCCTAGTGTAGTGGGCCTCCCTGCCCCTAGTGTAGTGGGCTTCCCTGCCCCTAGTGTAGTGGGCTTCCCTGCCCCTAGTGTAGTGGGCTTCCCTGCCCCTAGTGTAGTGGGCTTCCCTGCCCCTAGTGTAGTGGGCTTCCCTGCCCCTAGTGTAGTGGGCTTCCCTGCCCCTAGTGTAGTGGGCCTCCCTGCCCCTAGTGTAGTGGGCCTCCCTGCCCCTAGTGTAGTGGGCCTCCCTGCCCCTAGTGTAGTGGGCTTCCCTGCCCCTATTGTAGTGTGCCTCCCTGCCCCTAACCATCTGTGCCTCCCTGCCCCTAGTGTAGTGGGCTTCCCTGCCCCTAGTGTAGTGGGCCTCCCTGCCCCTAACCATCTGTGCCTCCCTGCCCCTAACCATCTGTGCCACCCTGCCCCTAGTGTAGTGGGCCTCCCTGCCCCTAGTGTAGTGGGCCTCCCTGCCCCTAACCATCTGTGCCTCCCTGCCCCTAACCATCTGTGCCTCCCTGCCCCTAACCATCTGTGCCTCCCTGCCCCTAACCATCTGTGCCTCCCTGCCCCTAACCATCTGTGCCTCCCTGCCCCTAGTGTAGTGGGCTTCCCTGCCCCTAGTGTAGTGGGCTTCCCTGCCCCTAGTGTAGTGGGCTTCCCTGCCCCTAGTGTAGTGGGCCACCCTGCCCCTAGTGTAGTGGGCCTCCCTGCCCCTAGTGTAGTGGGCCTCCCTGCCCCTAGTGTAGTGGGCTTCCCTGCCCCTAGTGTAGTGGGCTTCCCTGCCCCTAGTGTAGTGGGCTTCCCTGCCCCTAGTGTAGTGGGCCTCCCTGCCCCTAGTGTAGTGGGCCTCCCTGCCCCTAGTGTAGTGGGCCTCCCTGCCCCTAGTGTAGTGGGCCTCCCTGCCCCTAGTGTAGTGGGCCTCCCTGCCCCTAGTGTAGTGGGCCTCCCTGCCCCTAGTGTAGTGGGCCTCCCTGCCCCTAGTGTAGTGGGCCTCCCTGCCCCTAGTGTAATGGGCCTCCCTGCCCCTAGTGTAGTGGGCCTCCCTGCCCCTATTGTAGTGGGCCTCCCTGCCCCTATTGTAGTGGGCCTCCCTGCCCCTAGTGTAGTGGGCCTCCCTGCCCCTAGTGTAGTGGGCCTCCCTGCCCCTAGTGTAGTGGGCTTCCCTGCCCCTAGTGTAGTAGGAACCCCCTGCCCCTAGTGTAGTGGGCTTCCCTGCCCCTAGTGTAGTGGGCCTCCCTGCCCCTAACCATCTGTGCCTCCCTGCCCCTAACCATCTGTGCCACCCTGCCCCTAGTGTAGTGGGCCTCCCTGCCCCTAGTGTAGTGGGCCTCCCTGCCCCTAACCATCTGTGCCTCCCTGCCCCTAACCATCTGTGCCTCCCTGCCCCTAACCATCTGTGCCTCCCTGCCCCTAACCATCTGTGCCTCCCTGCCCCTAACCATCTGTGCCTCCCTGCCCCTAGTGTAGTGGGCTTCCCTGCCCCTAGTGTAGTGGGCTTCCCTGCCCCTAGTGTAGTGGGCTTCCCTGCCCCTAGTGTAGTGGGCCTCCCTGCCCCTAGTGTAGTGGGCCTCCCTGCCCCTAGTGTAGTGGGCTTCCCTGCCCCTAGTGTAGTGGGCTTCCCTGCCCCTAGTGTAGTGGGCTTCCCTGCCCCTAGTGTAGTGGGCCTCCCTGCCCCTAGTGTAGTGGGCCTCCCTGCCCCTAGTGTAGTGGGCCTCCCTGCCCCTAGTGTAGTGGGCCTCCCTGCCCCTAGTGTAGTGGGCCTCCCTGCCCCTAGTGTAGTGGGCCTCCCTGCCCCTAGTGTAGTGGGCCTCCCTGCCCCTAGTGTAGTGGGCTTCCCTGCCCCTATTGTAGTGTGCCTCCCTGCCCCTAACCATCTGTGCCTCCCTGCCCCTAGTGTAGTGGGCTTCCCTGCCCCTAGTGTAGTGGGCTTCCCTGCCCCTAGTGTAGTGGGCCTCCCTGCCCCTAGTGTAGTGGGCCTCCCTGCCCCTAGTGTAGTGGGCTTCCCTGCCCCTAGTGTAGTAGGAACCCCCTGCCCCTAGTGTAGTGGGCTTCCCTGCCCCTAGTGTAGTGGGCCTCCCTGCCCCTAGTGTAGTGTGCCTCCCTGCCCCTAGTGTAGTGGGCTTCCCTGCCCCTAGTGTAGTAGGAACCCCCTGCCCCTAGTGTAGTGGGCTTCCCTGCCCCTAGTGTAGTGGGACCCCCCTGCCCCTAGTGTAGTGGGCCTCCCTGCCCCTAGTGTAGTGGGCCTCCCTGCCCCTAGTGTAGTGGGCCTCCCTGCCCCTAGTGTAGTGGGCCTCCCTGCCCCTAGTGTAGTGGGCCTCCCTGCCCCTAGTGTAGTGGGCCTCCCTGCCCCTAGTGTAGTGGGCCTCCCTGCCCCTAGTGTAGTGGGCCTCCCTGCCCCTAGTGTAGTGGGCCTCCCTGCCCCTAGTGTAGTGGGCCTCCCTGCCCCTAGTGTAGTGGGCCTCCCTGCCCCTAGTGTAGTGGGCCTCCCTGCCCCTAGTGTAGTGGGCCTCCCTGCCCCTAGTGTAGTGGGCTTCCCTGCCCCTAGTGTAGTGGGCTTCCCTGCCCCTAGTGTAGTGGGCTTCCCTGCCCCTAGTGTAGTGGGCCTCCCTGCCCCTAGTGTAGTGGGCCTCCCTGCCCCTAGTGTAGTGGGCCTCCCTGCCCCTAGTGTAGTGGGCCTCCCTGCCCCTAGTGTAGTGGGCCTCCCTGCCCCTAGTGTAGTGGGCCTCCCTGCCCCTAGTGTAGTGGGCCTCCCTGCCCCTAGTGTAGTGGGCTTCCCTGCCCCTATTGTAGTGTGCCTCCCTGCCCCTAACCATCTGTGCCTCCCTGCCCCTAGTGTAGTGGGCTTCCCTGCCCCTAGTGTAGTGGGCTTCCCTGCCCCTAGTGTAGTGGGCCTCCCTGCCCCTAGTGTAGTGGGCCTCCCTGCCCCTAGTGTAGTGGGCTTCCCTGCCCCTAGTGTAGTAGGAACCCCCTGCCCCTAGTGTAGTGGGCTTCCCTGCCCCTAGTGTAGTGGGCCTCCCTGCCCCTAGTGTAGTGTGCCTCCCTGCCCCTAGTGTAGTGGGCTTCCCTGCCCCTAGTGTAGTAGGAACCCCCTGCCCCTAGTGTAGTGGGCTTCCCTGCCCCTAGTGTAGTGGGACCCCCCTGCCCCTAGTGTAGTGGGCCTCCCTGCCCCTAGTGTAGTGGGCCTCCCTGCCCCTAGTGTAGTGGGCCTCCCTGCCCCTAGTGTAGTGGGCCTCCCTGCCCCTAGTGTAGTGGGCCTCCCTGCCCCTAGTGTAGTGGGCCTCCCTGCCCCTAGTGTAGTGGGCCTCCCTGCCCCTAGTGTAGTGGGCCTCCCTGCCCCTAGTGTAGTGGGCCTCCCTGCCCCTAGTGTAGTGGGCCTCCCTGCCCCTAGTGTAGTGGGCCTCCCTGCCCCTAGTGTAGTGGGCCTCCCTGCCCCTAGTGTAGTGGGCCTCCCTGCCGTTAACCATCTGTGCTTCCCTGCCCCTAGTGTAGTGGGCTTCCCTGCCCCTAGTGTAGTGGGCTTCCCTGCCCCTAGTGTAGTGGCCTCCCTGCCCCTAGTGTAGTGGGCTTCCCTGCCCCTAGTGTAGTGGGCTTCCCTGCCCCTAGTGTAGTGGGCCTCCCTGCCCCTAGTGTAGTGGGCCTCCCTGCCCCTAGTGTAGTGGGCCTCCCTGCCCCTAGTGTAGTGGGCCTCCCTGCCCCTAGTGTAGTGGGCCTCCCTGCCCCTAGTGTAGTGGGCCTCCCTGCCCCTAGTGTAGTGGGCCTCCCTGCCCCTAGTGTAGTGGGCCTCCCTGCCCCTAGTGTAGTGGGCCTCCCTGCCCCTAGTGTAGTGGGCTTCCCTGCCCCTAGTGTAGTGGGCCTCCCTGCCCCTAGTGTAGTGGGCCTCCCTGCCCCTAGTGTAGTGGGCTTCCCTGCCCCTAGTGTAGTGGGCTTCCCTGCCCCTAGTGTAGTGGGCTTCCATGCCCCTAGTGTAGTGGGCTTCCCTGCCCCTAGTGTAGTGGGCTTCCCTGCTTCTAGTGTAGTGGGCTTCCCTGCCCCTAGTGTAGTGGGCCTCCCTGCCCCTAGTGTAGTGGGCCTCCCTGCCCCTAGTGTAGTGGGCCTCCCTGCCCCTAGTGTAGTGGGCTTCCCTGCCCCTATTGTAGTGTGCCTCCCTGCCCCTAACCATCTGTGCCTCCCTGCCCCTAGTGTAGTGGGCTTCCCTGCCCCTAGTGTAGTGGGCCTCCCTGCCCCTAGTGTAGTGGGCCTCCCTGCCCCTAGTGTAGTAGGAACCCCCTGCCCCTAGTGTAGTGGGCTTCCCTGCCCCTAGTGTAGTGGGACCCCCCTGCCCCTAGTGTAGTGGGCCTCCCTGCCCCTAGTGTAGTGGGCCTCCCTGCCCCTAGTGTAGTGGGCCTCCCTGCCCCTAGTGTAGTGGGCCTCCCTGCCCCTAGTGTAGTGGGCCTCCCTGCCCCTAGTGTAGTGGGCCTCCCTGCCCCTAGTGTAGTGGGCCTCCCTGCCCCTAGTGTAGTGGGCCTCCCTGCCCCTAGTGTAGTGGGCCTCCCTGCCCCTAGTGTAGTGGGCCTCCCTGCCCCTAGTGTAGTGGGCCTCCCTGCCCCTAGTGTAGTGGGCCTCCCTGCCGTTAACCATCTGTGCTTCCCTGCCCCTAGTGTAGTGGGCTTCCCTGCCCCTAGTGTAGTGGGCTTCCCTGCCCCTAGTGTAGTGGGCTTCCCTGCCCCTAGTGTAGTGGGCTTCCCTGCCCCTAGTGTAGTGGGCTTCCCTGCCCCTAGTGTAGTGGGCTTCCCTGCCCCTAGTGTAGTGGGCTTCCCTGCCCCTAGTGTAGTGGGCTTCCCTGCCCCTAGTGTAGTGGGCCTCCCTGCCCCTAGTGTAGTGGGCCTCCCTGCCCCTAGTGTAGTGGGCCTCCCTGCCCCTAGTGTAGTGGGCCTCCCTGCCCCTAGTGTAGTGGGCTTCCCTGCCCCTAGTGTAGTGGGCCTCCCTGCCCCTAGTGTAGTGGGCCTCCCTGCCCCTAGTGTAGTGGGCCTCCCTGCCCCTAGTGTAGTGGGCCTCCCTGCCCCTAGTGTAGTGGGCCTCCCTGCCCCTAGTGTAGTGGGCCTCCCTGCCCCTAGTGTAGTGGGCCTCCCTGCCCCTAGTGTAGTGGGCCTCCCTGCCCCTAGTGTAGTGGGCCTCCCTGCCCCTAGTGTAGTGGGCCTCCCTGCCCCTAGTGTAGTGGGCCTCCCTGCCCCTAGTGTAGTGGGCCTCCCTGCCCCTAGTGTAGTGGGCCTCCCTGCCCCTAGTGTAGTGGGCCTCCCTGCCCCTAGTGTAGTGGGCCTCCCTGCCCCTAGTGTAGTGGGCTTCCCTGCCCCTAGTGTAGTGGGCCTCCCTGCCCCTAACCATCTGTGCCACCCTGCCCCTAGTGTAGTGGGCCTCCCTGCCCCTAGTGTAGTGGGCCTCCCTGTCCCTAACCATCTGTGCCTCCCTGCCCCTAACCATCTGTGCCTCCCTGCCCCTAACCATCTGTGCCTCCCTGCCCCTAACCATCTGTGCCTCCCTGCCCCTAACCATCTGTGCCTCCCTGCCCCTAACCATCTGTGCCTCCCTGCCCCTAGTGTAGTGGGCTTCCCTGCCCCTAGTGTAGTGGGCTTCCCTGCCCCTAGTGTAGTGGGCTTCCCTGCCCCTAGTGTAGTGGGCCTCCCTGCCCCTAGTGTAGTGGGCCTCCCTGCCCCTAGTGTAGTGGGCTTCCCTGCCCCTAGTGTAGTGGGCTTCCCTGCCCCTAGTGTAGTGGGCTTCCCTGCCCCTAGTGTAGTGGGCTTCCCTGCCCCTAGTGTAGTGGGCTTCCCTGCCCCTAGTGTAGTGGGCTTCCCTGCCCCTAGTGTAGTGGGCCTCCCTGCCCCTAGTGTAGTGGGCCTCCCTGCCCCTAGTGTAGTGGGCCTCCCTGCCCCTAGTGTAGTGGGCTTCCCTGCCCCTATTGTAGTGTGCCTCCCTGCCCCTAACCATCTGTGCCTCCCTGCCCCTAGTGTAGTGGGCTTCCCTGCCCCTAGTGTAGTGGGCCTCCCTGCCCCTAGTGTAGTGGGCCTCCCTGCCCCTAGTGTAGTAGGAACCCCCTGCCCCTAGTGTAGTGGGCTTCCCTGCCCCTAGTGTAGTGGGACCCCCCTGCCCCTAGTGTAGTGGGCCTCCCTGCCCCTAGTGTAGTGGGCCTCCCTGCCCCTAGTGTAGTGGGCCTCCCTGCCCCTAGTGTAGTGGGCCTCCCTGCCCCTAGTGTAGTGGGCCTCCCTGCCCCTAGTGTAGTGGGCCTCCCTGCCCCTAGTGTAGTGGGCCTCCCTGCCCCTAGTGTAGTGGGCCTCCCTGCCCCTAGTGTAGTGGGCCTCCCTGCCCCTAGTGTAGTGGGCCTCCCTGCCCCTAGTGTAGTGGGCCTCCCTGCCCCTAGTGTAGTGGGCCTCCCTGCCGTTAACCATCTGTGCTTCCCTGCCCATGCCGGTGATGTTTATACTATTGAATAGATTTTAGGCTCTGTTCACATTGCCGCTGTTCTCCGTCCCGTTCTGGGTCCTCTCGGCTATTTATTTTTTTGCGTCAAACTGGCCCAAAATGGGTTGGAGCACAACTGACAGCAGCAGGTCCAGATGGTTCCTGTTCACTTAAATGGGGCCCGGAAGGATTCGGTAGTTTACGGGGGGAAAAAAAAAAATATGTCTGCAATAATTTATTTTCTCTGCTAAACTCCTGTTATTATGCCGGAGTTGCTGGTGGAGCCTGACGGCAATGTGAACGAACCCTTCACGTGCTGGGACTAGTTTTGCAACACCTGGAGGGCCCAGGACCATATCCCGGTTCCATCCAGGCCCAAGTCCCGCCCCGCCCCCCCCCCCTCCCCCCCCCCTCTGCTGTATGAGAGGGCACCTGTCTTATAAGGCTTTCTTTACACATAGCTTCCGCACAAAATGGTTTTCTTTCCCTAAAAAAATATATATATATATATATAATTTTTTTTTCTCTTAATAATACTAATAATAATATTATTTATTTCCTCCACTATGATGTTTTTGTGGTGTTTGACTTTTACCCAAAATAGTGTGTCTTCAAATGTGCTTTATTTTTATTTTCTTTACTTTTTTTTGTGTGGCTAGAATTCCATGTAACTAATGTGTTATGGGGTTTTTTGTATGTCAGAAAAAATAAACTGGGCCTTTACTTTTTACTCCCAGGTTACAGTTTTTATGGCATTTTTTCTTTCCTTCCTTTTTTTTCTTTTTCAAAAATAACCTTTGGCTGTTCAGGCATGCTGGGAGTTGTAGTTTTGCAACAGCTGCAGGCACACTACATTTAGGTATACAGACCATCTTGTCAGGTCCTGTGTACAGAGCCATGACCCCCACCCGCCGGACACAGGCAATATGCGGAACCCCTCCAACCTGTGTACCGTCTTAAAAAAATGATTTGGTCATGCTTGGTTACCTATGTAGAGAGGAATGAGGAGGAGGAGGTGAGCTGTGACCATCACCTATATATTTTTCTATGTGAGTGTTGTGGTCATGCTCTGTGACTTATTTAGAAGGAGGAGGTGAGCTGTGACCATCACTTACATACTTGAATGGGGAGGTGTTCTGGTCATGCTCTGTGATCTATATAGAGAGGTATAAGGAAGGAGGTGAGCTGTGACCATCACCTATATACTTTGTCAGAGTGTTGTGGTCATGCTCTCTGACCTATTTAGGAGGAGGAGGTGAGTTGTGACTATCAATTATAGACTACTATGGGAATGCTCTGTAACTAGTGCACGTGGGAGGAGGAGGTGATCTGAGACAATCATTTACATGTATGGAAGAGTGTTGTTGTCATGCTCTGTGACCTATGTAAAGAGGGATAGGGAGGAGGTAAACTAAAACATATATATTTAGAAAGAGGAAGTGAGCTGTGACCATCACTTATATCATTCTTTTGGAGAGTGTTGTAGGAATGTAACAAGTGCAGAGAGGAGGAGCGGATGAGCTGTGATGATCCCTTACATACTTGTATGAGGAGGTATTGTGGTCATGCTCTGTTACCATCAATAAGGAGGAGAAGGTGAGCTGTGACCATCACCTATATACTGCTTTGTGAGACTGTTGTGGTCATGCTCTATGACCTATTTAGGAGGAGGTGGTGAGTTGTGACTATCAATTATAGACTACTATGGGAATGCTCTGTAACTAGTGCACATGTGAGGAGGAGGTGATCTGAGACAATCATTTACATGTATGGAAGAGTGTTGTTGTCATGCTCTGTGACCTATGTAAAGAGGGATGGGGAGGAGGTAAACTAAAACATATATATTTAGAAAGAGGAAGTGAGCTGTGACCATCACTTATATCATTCTTTTGGAGAGTGTTGTAGGAATGTAACAAGTGCAGAGAGGAGGAGCGGATGAGCTGTGATGATCCCTTACATACTTGTATGAGGAGGTATTGTGGTCATGCTCTGTTACCATCAATAAGGAGGAGGAGGTGAGCTGTGACCATCACCTATATACTGCTTTGTGAGACTGTTGTGGTCATGCTCTATGACCTGTTTAGGAGGAGGAGGTGAGCTGTGACCATCACGTACATACTGTTATGGGACAGTTTTGCGGTCATACTCTGTGACCTATGTAGAGCTGGATGGTAAGGAGATGAGCTGACGCCATCATCTATTGTTAGTGTATTGTTAGTAATGGTGCAGATTTACCACTAGGGAATTAGTACAATATGCCACGTTTGCTTTGAAAAAATAACAAAAAATGTATTAAAAATCTACAGCTGTCTGATCGATCTGATGTCTGATTGATCGTGGGGCCCCCCGCGATCTCACGCAGCACCCGGCATTCTAAACAAATGCTTGGTTCCTGCGGCAGTGGTCATGACAACATGCCCTCTCCCATAGGCATGAATAGAAGGGGGCATGACGTCACGAGGGGTCGTGACATCACTATCACGGCCTCTGGCTCTGAGCGTTTTAAATAAAATGTTCAGAACGTTGGAGCACCCAAGTACCCCTTTAATTAGATGACCAGCTGGAGTGATCAAACGCCTGACCCTCAGCTAAAGGATTCCTGGGAAATGTAGACTGCATTAGAGAACCCACATCAGGGGTGTGGAAATTTAATAAAAAACTACTTTTCCACGGGACTAAAACGGAGCAAAATCTACTTTTGTCCGGACCAATTTTCGCTTTTACGCTCTTGTTTTTTTCCTCCTCGCCCTATAACAGCCATAACTACCTACTATAATGATACATTTTAATTTTTCAATAACATATTCTCCGAACCAAAAATAAATATATAAATATATATATATACATATATATATATATATATATATATATATATATATATATTTATTTATATATATAATTGGTGACGTGAAATTGAAGTAGTAAAAGATAATTTTGCAAATTTGGTGGCTTTCTTTTCTACACCATTTACCTTGTGGTTGAGATAACATTTTGGCCGCCTGATTAAAAAAAAATTCTGAACTTTTTCAAAAAATTTTAAATGCCATTTCTGACCCCTGTATCTTTTTTTTTTTTCCACATACCAGGCTGTATGAGGGCTCATTTTTTGCGCCATAATCAGTTTTTTGTATCGGTACCATTTTGGTATTGATCTGACTTTTTAATTGCTTTTTAATTTTTTTTTTTTTTATTTTTTTTTGGGGGGGGGGAGGGAGGGATATTATAAAAATAAAAATTCTGTGGTTTGGTATTTTTATTTACATTTACGTCATTTAGCGTATGGGATACATAACGTTATATTTTAACAGTTCGTATAATTACGCACGCAGCGATACTAAATATGTTTATTTTTATTATGTTTTCATGTTTTTATATAGGAAAAGGGGGTGATTTATTTGAACTTTTAACGTGGAAGGGGTTAATGTGTGTCTTTTAAACTTTTATTAAAACTTTTTTTATTTTTTATTTTTTTACACTTTATTAGACTTTTAGGAGGAATGATTAGATTCATCATACAGATCCATAGAGTTCTATTGAACTCCATTGATCGGTGTGCTCTGCGATCCATTGATAGAGCCTGGTCCAGCCAGACTTTATCAATGACAGAGCCACGGGACAGCAGGGAACAGAGGTAAGCTCTCCGGCTATCTCTATAGTGGATCGCGCCCCCCCCCCGGAGATCACGCTGCGGGGGGGCCATCCCCCCCACTAGCCCACCAGAAAGCATTCACATGTCCCTTTAGATGCCGCTGTCAGCTTTGACAGCGGCGATCTAAAGGGTTAATAGCCAGCCGCGGCAATGGCTATTAGCGGCGGCTCCCGGCTACTGAGAACAGCCGGGGGCTGCAGAGTACGGAGCGGGCACGAGTCAGGAGCCCACTCCATACAGACTGCTGAGCGCCGCTGCGCTTGTCAGGTCCGGCCCTGCTTGCCCGAAGCGGGGCTAAGGGCCGGAAAAATTCACCGGCCCGGCGCCCGGAACTGCATGTCCCTGACGTCGTGCTATAGGAATTCCACATCCCTGCACATCATTGTGTATTTATAAACCTAATTGAGCCTATCCTATGCCTGCCATATCAGCAGGAAGAGGTAAGCAAAAGGCATGCACAAGAACTTCTACATTATTCTCCAATAACAGCCTATGCAGCACTAATATATATATATATATATATATATATATATATATATATATATATATATATATATATAAGCAAGTAAAAAAAAAAATTCCGGAGGTCGTTTTCTAACGAAACATTTCAAGATATCTTATCAAACGACATCTGAATTGTGGCTTCTCTGAGCTGTAACATCATGTGCTGTCGTCCTGTGACACGTTGTGTAATCTGTATACAATACCGTGTATACTTCCTGCTCTATGGTGGTGCACTGGATACAGCCCTGCGCCATTGTGTGTTTCGTGGTCATACCCTGCACCCCGGTAGTACAGTGAACAGGGATTCATTGTATAGTGGTGAAATAGGAGTTGAGCTGCAGTTACCCGGTGCCACCACTGCACTGTCGGCGGCACTCAGCTTCCGGCCCCCTTGTTGTTGTGGATTTTTAACACTTTTTGCGGATTGTATAAACCGCTCTAAAAATCTGTCCTTTATTTTTTATTTTTCAACCACTAAAGGGGTACTCCGCTGGGAAAAATCTTATCCCTTTCTCCGCTGCGGCACCCCAGCCATCCAGTGCACAGAGCGAACTCCGCTCTGTGCCGGGTGACTGGCGACTACGGCCACCACGCCCCCTCCATTTATGTCTATGGGAGGGGGCGTCACGCCCCCTCCCATAGACATGAATGGAGGGGGCGTGGAGTGTTGTCACGAACACAGATGCTGCAAGCATGTCCTGCTGGGAGTTTTGCAACAGCTGGAGGCCCCCTGGTTGGTAAACACTGATTTAGACCTCGGATGTACTGTAACATCCATCTCTAACACACAGGTCTGGGCCGCGATTCATAAGAACAGTTTAAAGGGGTACTCCGGTGGAAAACATTTTTTTTATTTTTTTTAATCAAAAAAAGTTAAACAGATTTCTAAATGACTTCTATTAAAAAATCTTATTCCTTCCAGTACTTAGCAGCTGTATGCTCCACAGGAAATTCTTTTCTTTTTGAATTTTTTTGTCTTGTCCACAGTGCTCTCTGCTGACATCTCTGTCCATGTCAGGAACTGTCCGGAGCAGGAGAAAATCCCCCATTGCAAACCTATGCTGCTCTGGACAGTTCCTGATACGCACATAGATGTCAGCAGAGAGCACTGTGGTCAGACAGAAAGGAAATTCAAAAAGAAAAGAACTTCCTGTGGAGCATACAGCAGCTGATACGTACTGGAAAGATTAAGATGTTTTAATAGAAGTAATTTTCAAATCTGTAATGTTTTCCAGTGGAGTACTCCTTTTATAGGAAAATGCTGCTACTGTATTGACGGGTTTCAGACCTCTAGGGTTCTTATTCGTGACACTGCCTGGACACTTGGATGTGCCATTATGTCTATGACGAGACTACCCAATGAAAATGCACCTGTCATTGGAAAAAAAAACAACTACTGACATGTCATAAGTTTTTGATCTAGAGACAAGGAGCTGATCTAAAGGGGTACTCTGCCCCTAGACATCTTATCCCCTATCCAAAGGATATGGGATAAGATGTCTGATAGCGGGGCTCCGCCGCTGGAGACCCCCGGGATCTCGGCTGCAGGACCCACCTGTTGCGGCTTCCGGAAATGCTGGAGACATCTTATTCCCCCATACTTTGGATTGGGGATGAGATGTTTTCCGGTGGAGTACCCCTTTAATAATGTATCCAATTTTAAAGGGGTACTCCGGTGGAAAACTTTTTATAATTTTTTTATTTTATTTTTTTTATCAACTGGTGCCAGAAAGTTAAACAGACTTGTAAAGTACTTTTATTAAAAATCTTAATCCTTCCAGTACTTATTAGCTGCTGAATACTACAGAGGAAATTCTTTTCTTTTTGGAACACAGAGCTCTCTGCTGACATCACGAGCACAGTGCTCTCTGCTGACCTCTCTGTCCATTTTAGGAACTGTCCAGAGCAGCATATGTTTGCTACGGGGATTTTCTCCTACTCTGGACAGTTCCTCAAATGCATAGAGATGTCAGCAGAGAGCACTGTGCTCGTGATGTCAGCGGAGAGCTCTGTGTTCCAAAAAGAAAATAATTTCCTCTGTAGTATTCAGCAGCTAATAAGTACTGGAAGGATTAAGATTTTTTTTAATAGAAGTAATTTAAAAATCTGTTTAACTTTCTGGCACCAGTTGATTTAAAAAAAAAAAAAAAAGTTTTGCCACAGGAGTACCCCTTTAAAATTGCCCTATTTTGACCCCTAAAACTTTTTTTTAGTTTTTCAGACTTCTTTCATTTTTAAAAAGACCTCTGCAAAATGAAAGCAGCGATCTGATTGGTTGCTATGGGCAACTGGGCAATTTTTCCTCTGGACAGGTTTTGATAAATCTCCCCCAAACACATGGATTGGACAAGATTGGTCGGCTGCGCACATTGGGAGCTGTTGTGCGCCTGCAGTATCAGACTGCCTGCGTTACAGTGGTTGATATTGTTCAGTTTAAGGGTACGTTCCCACACGGCGTATACGCAGCGTATTTCACGCTGCGCAAAATTTACGGCAGCAGCGGGAAATACGCTGCGTATTCCTCGCTCACTATACACACAGGGCTTTCTGGCGGCAGCCCTATACGTGTAGTGAGTTTTAGAGGTGGGGCCGTGTGCCGGCGTGACTGTGACGCGCGGCTCCGCCTCCAAAACTCACTACACGTATAGGGCTGCCGCCAGAAAGCCCTGTGTGTATAGTGAGCAAGGAATACGCAGCGTATTTCCCGCTGCTGCCGTAAATTTTGCGCAGCGTCAAATAGTATTTGACGCTGCGTATATGCTGCGTGGGAACGCGCCCTAAAGGAGAGGTCCGGTGTGGACTTTCCCTATTCCATCCTGCCCGGGCTGCAAAAAAAGGGAAAACAAACTTTCACTTACCTTCCTACGTTCCCCCCGGAGCTCCGCAACAGCTGATTGGTCGGCCGGGCTGTCTACAACCTACTTCCCTTAGCCCGGTACGGCACACGGCCTACACCGGCCGAGGCGGGACATCGCTGCGGCCGGTGATAGGCTGAAGCGCCGTGTGACGTTCCGGTCTAAGGGAAGTAGGTTGTAGACAGTCCGGCCGACCGATCAGCTGTTGCGGAGCTCCGGGGGAACGTAGGAAGGTAAGTGAAAGATTGTTTTCTCTTTTTTTTTTTTGCAGCCCGGGCAGGATGGAATAGGAAAAGTCCGCACCGGACATCTCCTTTACGACCCACAGGTAGTGTGAAAATTGACCAGTTGCCCATAGTGACCAATGAGATCGCTTCTTTCATTTTTCAGAGGCCTTTTAAAAAAAAAAAAATGAAAGCAGCGATCTGATTGGTTGCTATGGGCAACTGGTCAGCTTTTCCTCTGTGTCTGTTTTGATAAATCTCCCCCCAAGGGGGGAGATTTATCAAAACAGACACAGAGGAAAAGTTGACCAGTTGCCCATAGCAACCAATCAGATCGCTGCTTTCATTTTTTTTGAAAGGCCTCATGTCTCTCCATCTGGGGGTCTTAAATTGAAGCAATATACGGTGTTTTAATGTGTGTAAATGTTTTTGCCTTCTAAAATATGTAGATCCATCTTGTATGACCGGTTCAGCAGCTTTCAGATGTCACCGAGCTAAACAACCCGCCAAAAAAAATTCTCGTGTTCTAGGTTACGAAATATGTCGTCCCCAGAACAGGGGTATTTACGTGACTCTTTGCCTCAGGTGAAGGAAGCCTAAGCTTAGTACAGTGCAGACATGCAGAATCTCCTCAGGCCTGAGGCCTATAGTCCTGTATCAGCTTCTTACACAATGGCCTCATTTACTATTGCAAACCCGACATGTTTTGTCAGGTTGTGCGCCAGATTCTGTCGCATTGTACCAGATTTTGCGCCAGAATTGAGAAAAACCCTGACTAACTCTCCATTTTGCTAAGAAAACCCCAAAAAAGGGGCGTGGCCGCCGGGGAAAGGGGTTGTGGTCTCGGAAAGGGGGCGTGTTCACGACATTTTCACAAAAACCCAACATATTTACTAAGGTTTCCACAGAAAATGTGGTGGATTTGAGCTGAGGAAAACCCGACAGATCAGAGCGGGTGTAAAAAAATAAAAAAGCAAAATGTAGGGAAAGTGGAAAATGTAGGGAAACCCTAGTAAAAACCGTGGAAAATACATTGTAGGGAATTAAAGGGGTTCTCCGGTGCTTAGACATCTTATCCCCTATCCAAAGGATAGGGGATAAGATGCCTGATCGCAGGGGTCCCGCCGCTGGGGACCCCCGGGATCTTGCACACCCCGTTAGATTTAGTCCCTGGAGCGTGTTCGCTCCGGGTCTGATTACTGGCGATCACGGGGACGGAGCAGCTGTCAGGCCCCCTTCCATAGGCTTGCATTGAGGTGGGCGGAGTGTGACGTCACACGGGGGCGGAGCTGTGACATCACAATGCTCCGCCCCCGTGATCGCCAGTAATCAGACCCGGAGTGAACATGCTTCGGAGACTGATTCTAATGGGGTGCTGCGTGCAAGATCACGGGGGTCCCCAGCAGCGGGACCCCCGCGATCAGGTATCTTATCCCCTATCCTTTGGATAGGGGATAAGATGTCTTAGTGCTGGAGTGCCCCTTTAAAACCCACAAAGAAAACTACACAACACTCTTAGTAAATCAGGGCCAATATATTCATGTCGGTTTTCTATTTTCTGCTGCTTTAGGTGGTGTGAACACTCGGCAACATCATGCAGAAGGCTCTGTCTGCTTTCAAGCGTCTAGTGGGTTTGGAAAACCAGGAGACCGAACCCATATTGGAGCGGCGTGGCCACGACAGCCCTCCACCTTACATCAGTATTAACAGCCATGAAGCCTCCACGTCCTGTAATTCCATCGAAGAGATAACCACCGTCACCTGCTCCACCTGCCGAGGGACAGGAAGGATTCCCAGAGGTACGGGCATCATGGGAAATGTTGGTACCCTATGCAAGAGTAATCATGCTATCACGATGTCTTCCTGTAAAGGGTGTTAGGGGAGTAATATGCCTCCTTGAGGAGACCTCCGAACTGGCATATGGAGTCTTATAAGCCGGGCGATGTTCCATGGGGAAAAAGTATGCGAAGGAGCTCCCCTCCAGAATAAAAAGAACCTGCTTTACCGTGCCACTTATTGAGCTTCCCTTGAAATCGGTGATAGGGCCTTAAACCATGACTGGGGATTAGATGCCAAACCAGAATAGGTGGTAATGCTCTTTGTTAATTTCCACATTTTGTACTTGTTTTAGGCCAAGAAAAAGAGTTGGTGGCTCTGATCCCGTACAGCGACCAGCGTCTGAAGCCGCGTAGAACGTAATTTACTCTTGTTTGCTCATCCCTTGTTATGATATATATATTTTATACCTAAAAATGTCTTACAATCTTAATAGCATCTGTGTAGCGTGTCACTTTACGAAATACACACAGGGTGTTAGAGGGTAAGGATGGCTGCTGACCCTATGCTGGGGTCCTAGCTGTGTTCATGCTCCATGGCGTGCGCAGTACACACTGCTGAGACTATGAGCCATCTGATATTTGATTCTGGCAGCAACCTCTATTTTAAAGGGGAACTCCGCCCCTAGGCATGTTATCCCCTATCCAAAGGATAGGGCATAACATGTCTGATCGCGGGGATCCCTTGCAATCTCCGGGCTGGCGCTGCTATGTTACGGTCATGGAAGCCTGGGGCTTTCGTGATCATGAAGTCATGCCACGTCCCCTCCATTAATGTCAATGGGGGAGCGTGACGTCTACCATGTTTCCCAGAAAATAAACCCTACCCCGAAAGTAAGCCCTAGCAGTATTTTCAGGGTGGGCTGCAATATAAGCCCTACCCTGAAAAAAAAGACCTAGAACAGGGGTAATCAACTGGTGGACTGCAGTCCAGATCGGGACCGTGGCCGCCAGTAATGCCCGCAGACCCGACCCCCATAGAGACTTGGGGACTAAAATTAATATAAGACCCGGGCTTATTTTCGGAGAAACACGATAGTACACAGCTGCCACGCCTCCTCCCATAGACATGAATGGTGGGGGCGTGTCAGCTGTGTTCACCAGTCATGCGGCATGGAGCATAGTTTTCTCCGTGCACCGGATGACTGGGGTGCAACTTGCAGAGATCGCAGGGATCCCCAGCGGCCGGACCCCCGTAATCAGACATATCATCCCCTATCCTATGGATAGGGGATAACATGTCTAGCGAAGGAGTTCCCCTTTAAAGGAGAACTACGGGATTGAAAAATGTATCCCCTATCCTTAGTTTCAGAGCGTGGGGGGTCCGACCGCTGGGGCCCCCGACGATCTCCTGTACGGGGCCCCAGCTCTCTGGTTAGAGAGGGCGTGTTGACCACCGCACGAAGCAGCGGCCGACACGCCCCCTCCATACACTGCTATGGGAGAGCCGGAAATTGCCGAAGGCAGCGCTTCCCATAGCAGTAAATGGAGGGCGCGTGTCAGCCGCCGCCTCGTGCGGTAGTCGACACGCGCTCTCTATGCAGAGAGCCGCGGCCCCGTACGGGAGATCGTGGGGGGTCCCAGTGGTCGAAGGCCCCGCAATCTGAAACTTATCCCCTATCCATAGGATAGGGGATACATTTTTCAATCCCGTAGTTCTCCTTTAAGGGTACGTTCACACGTACAGGATCCTGCGCAGATTTGATGCGCAGGATTTGTAACTCCAGATTAGAAGCTGCGCTCAGTCATTTAGTTTGGATTGAAATCTGCAGCAGAAAATCCTGTGCATCAAATCTGCGTACGTGTGAACGTAAATTAGGAAAAGACAGAGAGATAGACAGCAGAGTTTCTAAGGGCATTAGTGGCACAGATAGTGTTGCCGCCACAGCCACAAAGGTGCTTGCCAGACCAGCAATACTGACTGTGGCACAGTAACACCAGGGGTCCCCGAACACTAATGGTAACTTCAGCAGCAGGAAGAAGCTGTGGTGGCCCAGTGCGGGATTTGTTACCCCGTACCCTTGCTATCCTGTCAGGCAGCCTCCCTGCAGTGTCCCCTGGGCCCCCTTACACCCGTCTCTTCATGTACATATGTTTTGCCATTTATTATGCTGTAAAGTGTGTAAAGAAGTGTTATACCTTTTAGGAAATGTTCCCATGTGATCACCAGTTGTCATGTGATTGATACCCAGGAGGTATCAGTGACCAGGTGACTTAAAGGGGTAGTCCAGTGGTGAAAAACTTATCCCCTATCCTAAGGATAGGGGATAAGTTTGAGATCGCGGGGGGTCCGACCGCTGGGGCCCCCCACGATCTCTCTGTACGGGGCCCCGGCTCTCCGCCGAGATAGCGGGTGTCGACCCCCGCACGAGGCGGCGGCCGACATGCCCCCTCAATACATCGCTATAGCAGAGCCGGAGATTGCCGAAGGCAGCGCTTCGGCTCTGCCATAGAGTTGTATTGAGGGGGGCGTGTCGGCCGCCGCTTCGTGCGGAGGTCGACACGCCCCCTTCCCACGGGCTGTCGGGGCTCCGTACAGGAGATCGCGGGGGGCCCCAGGGGTCGGACCCCCTGCGGTCTGCAACTTATCCCCTATCCTTAAGATAGGGGATAAGTTGTAAACCACTGAGTCACCACTGGACTACTCCTTTAAGGGTGACCAATGGGACCCCCCAGAGTCTCCCCATAAAAGCCCTGGGAGGAGTCTCTTCTCTCTCTTTCTGCTAAGCTGAGGTCCAGTGCAGTCGAGTCTAGGAGTGTTTCTGGAGTCATAGGAGCCTCAAGTCCAGTCTGCAGCCACAAGCTACAAGTCTACAAGTAACTACAGTCACAGCTTAGTCAGTCACAAGTCAAGTCAAGACAGTCTCTGTCATCTATTGTCTAGTCTGCGTGGTCTGCACAAAATTGTCCATATCTACTGCAAGTCCATAAGGTCTCTGAAGTCACTGATCACCTCCGTGGGCCTGGCTACTCTGTATAGACCACACCCCCATACCACAAAGCTAAGTTTGCTATAGGATTGCGGAATTGTTGATGGACTTTTTTGCCTTTTGATATGTTTTTTTTACCTCCAGGAAGTTGTATGTGGCTCTAGCCGTCTCTTGCTGCTTCTTGGTCTTCTTCCTGGTCGTGTTCTTTCTCTATCCCCGCTCGGTAACGTTGGAACACGCCGGTGTGAACTCCTCCCTGGTTACATACGACACTTCTAAGTCCATCGTGAATCTTCATACTACAGTAAGTGTCCCTTTCCTCAGTGGGAACCATGTAAAAAAAAAAATAATAATAATGTTTTTGATTTTTCTTTATACAAAGACTCTTTGTTGTGGTTCTCTGAATGCTAGGTAGCATTAAGGACTATTTTGTGGGTGCAATGGTAGTAGCATTGTCTACCAGGGGAATAGTGGAACTTGCTGGGCGTCATATGGTTTCCTCGGCAGTCAGAGCGGTGACGTGAGCTGTGTTTCTCCATGCCATACTAGACTGCCACACTTTTTAAAGGGGTACTCTACTCCTATCCTTTGGATAGGGGATAAGATGTCTGATCGCGGGGGTCATTCGATTTTCCTGCTGCACCCTGCGTTCGTTTAGAGCGTTGCATGCAGCGCCGGAGGCTCTTGACATCACGGGCACACCCCGCTTGTGACATCACGGCCACACCCCGTCAATGCAAGTCTATGGGAGGGGGCGTGACGGCCGTCACGCCCCCTCCCATAGGCTTGCATTGAAGGGGCATGGCCGTGACATCACGAGCGGGGGGGGGTGCCCCTGACTTCACAAGCCTCCACCCTGCATCGCCAGTCATCCGGCACAGAGCAAAGTTCGCTGCGTGCAACGGATGTCTGGGGTGTCGCAGCTGAGATCGCGGGGACAATATGTCTAGGGGCTGAGTAGCCCTTTAAGGGCCCTTTACACTGGCCAATTCTTCTTTGCCAAAAAATAAACATTCTTTGACCAGTGATCAGCTGATCGTATCATTTACGAACACCTAAAAAAAAAAAACACTAGTCCTCCGCATACCGCCTGGTGTAAACAAGGAATGTGCGGTCAACAATGGTGAAATTAATGAGCAACACGAATTATCCGGGCCAGCCTGCACTATTAAGGCTTCTTTTGTGCAGGCCGGCCTGCTGTACTTCAATGATAAAATGTTAACGTCCGCTATTCCACTGTTATTTTTGACGGGACAACAGCTTGTGCATGCACTGTTATTTGCACCGTCAAAAATGACGTTATGTAACGTGACATAACTCGTGCGAAAGGATGGTCAAAAAATCCCATTGACATGAATTTGTGGACTTTCTGATGGGAGTTCATGACGGGAATTTTTATAGGAGCATAACGGTAGTGTGAAAAGGGCCTTAGTTGTGTAAAGGCTTCTTAAATGGGCGCTGTCAGATACAACAACTTTTGATATGCTGTAAAGCATGTATAACCAATCGATTTAGCATTTGTTTTCATTAGGACATTTTCAGTATTTCATACCGAAAAAGCCAGTCAAACAACTGCCCCCCGTCTGCTTGGACACATACTAGTCCTGCTGTGTCCATGCGTCATCACCTATGTCATGGACACACTTCCTTGATTGACAGCTGTGAGCGCAGGGCTCCTCCCACTGTCATCTTGTGTCCCGCTACTGTCAGTGAGGACAAGCTGGGAGTTGTAGTTTTGCTAATGCTAGGGGAGATGTGAGCAGACAGTATACTGAGGGAGGGGGCGGAGACCTGCACAGTGAGGCCACACCCCCTCCCTTTGAGAGGAATTCAGACTAGTCAGCTAAATTAAAAGTGTAATAAAAAAATAAAGGTGCTAGACACATAAAAATTAGATTAGGTACTGAGTGATATATTAAAAAAAAATGTTTTTGTTGGATCCGCCCTCACATGGTTGCAGCGCTGTGATAAATAGAAGACCTCAGACTCTGTGCAGCAGCTTTCAGTATGTGCTTCTTTCAGTGGAGCTCTGTTCTGCTTTTAGTCTGTGCAGCAGCTTTCAGTGAGTCTCTTTGCAGCTGTCAATCAAGCTCAGAGTGCAGAGAAACACTTCCTGAATTTGGTCTTCTGCTATTACAAGCAGGAGACCAAAATCTGAGATTTTGGGCAGACTGAATGTGTCCTGGCCAAGAAGCGAGACCCCCTGGTGGCCAGAAGTATACAGCAGAAAAACTAACAAAAGTTATTTTTAAAAAAAAAATGTATGTTTTTTTTTTTTTTTTTTAAATGGAAACCAATTACAACAATTCTTTTTTTGGCAAAAAAGAATCCAAATATCAAAAATCATGTTTAATGACAATGTCCATTTAATTGAACGTCTGTCAGCCAGATCAGCGCTCATTATCAGGCAGGGTTCAACCTGTCTAAAAGGGCCTTTACTGGGACCAGTGGTGTCTCCCTATTGGATATGAAGTGATTTGCATATTTTTTAGAATGTGCCGATCGGTAGAAATCCCAATGCTGGGACCCAGATTATGCTGCAGGTACATTTAGATGACACAGGGCACACGCCTTGGTCTCTGTCCGGGTGTATGAAGCATGCTTATAAGCGAAGCGTACATTCATACCTGGTAAGTATCAATAACTGGAACTTACCCCAAATGCCAGATATTGGCAAAACCAACAATGTTGGGAAATAACCCTTCAGAGGTTGATCAGGACATCTCAATTATAAAAATGTATTTGCTGGGTTCCCCATTGTCGGAGCCCCCACACGCCATTGCAGAGTTCCGATCCTTTGACATGATTGCTGTCTGATCTTCACTGATTCTGCAGGCTGTACATATGTGAATAAGCCCCTCCCCTAATAAAAGTTTAGATCCCCCCCCCTTTCCAATTTTCAAATAGAATTATGTAAACAAAAATAAACATTGTATCACCGTGTGTAAAATATAATTTTAATCAAAATGCATAGTGAATGGTGTAAACTTGGAAAAAACAAAAGTCCAGAATTGCTGATTTTTGGGCACTTCATATACCAAAAAATAAGTTAAAAAAACAAAGTCTCATCAAAACAAAAATGGTACCGATAAAAACTACAAATCACGCCGCAAAAATAAAGCCTCATAAAGCCCAATATACAGAAAAAAAGTGTTAGAAGGGTCAGAAGAGGGCGATTTTAAACATAATTTTCTTTCAAAAAGTTGACATTCCCGATCCCATGGATAGGGGATAAGGTGTCTAGCATCGTAGTACCCAAAATTCCACAAACAAATGCGCCAAATTAAAGATTTGATGTGTTGACTAGTTAATTTCTTATATTTTTTACAGAATAAATTAAACATAAGTAACAACAACTTGTTCGGGATTGAAATTTTAAGCCTGAATGTGGAGGTTCTTCACATGTCTGTTGTGGTCGGAACACTTACCTTGAGGGAAGTCAAAAGTATCGGACCATTAATCACCAACCAGGTAATTATGTATATAAGTGATATTAAAGGGGTTATCCAGGAATAGAAAAACAGAGTTACTTTCTTTCAAAAACAGCTCCCCATCTGTCTCCAGGTTGGGTGTGGTATTACAACTTGGCTCCATTCACTTCAATGGAAGTGAGCTGCAGAACCGCACTCAACCTGGAGACAGATGGGGAGATGTTTTTGAAAGAAAGTAACTCTGTTTTTCTATTCCTGGATAACCCCTTTAAAGAAACCCTTCAGGATATTGATTTGTTTAGTTCCAGCATGGCTGCATCTATGTGTTTCATTACTGTAACAGGGTCATGTGGTCGCAAGCCTTGACTCAGCAAATCTTCCAGTACTAAAAGTAGTAGTGTTGTAAAAGATAACGTATCCCCTATCCAAAGGATAGGGGATAAGTTAAAGATCGCGGGGATCCGACCCCTGGGACCCCCCGTGATCTCCTGAACGGGGCTCCCGAAGTCTGCTGGAAGGGGGCATGCCGACCCCTGCACGGAACGGTGGCCGACACTCCCCCTCCATGTATCCCATAGAGATAGATGGAGCAGGCGTGTCCATCACGAAACGACTGCTTCTGGCAGATTGCCAGGTCCCCGTTCAGGAGATCGCGGGGGTCCCAGCGGCCGTCTGCTATTTCTAAAGGATCAGGATATATAGTTACATAGTTACATAGTTAGTATGGTTGAAAAAAGACATACGTCCATCAAGTCCAACCAGGGGATTGAAGGGAAGGATGTAAGGGGATAAGGGAAAGGAGTAGGTTTTCATCCCCTCCAGCTCTATCTGTATACTGCTGCTATCTCTATAGGATCAGGATATATAGTAGTTAGACACCTCTCCTCCAGCTCTATCTGTATACTGCTGCTGCTATCTCTATAGGATCAGGATATATAGTAGTTATACACCTCTCCTCCAGTTCTATATGTATACTGCTGCTATCTCTATGGGACCAGGATATATAGTAGTTATACACCTCTCCTCCAGCTCTATCTGTATACTGCTGCTGCTATCTCTATAGGATCAGGATATATAGTAGTTATACACCTCTCCTCCAGCTCTATCTGTATACTGCTGCTATCTCTATAGGATCAGGATATATATTAGTTATACACCTCCCCCTCCAGCTCTATCTGTATACTGCTGCTGCTATCTCTATAGGATCAGGATATATAGTAGTTATACACCTCTCCTCCAGCTCTATCTGTATACTGCTGCTATCTCTATAGGATCAGGATATATATTAGTTATACACCTCCCCCTCCAGCTCTATCTGTATACTGCTGCTGCTATCTCTATAGGATCAGGATATATAGTAGTTATACACCTCTCCTCCAGCTCTATCTGTATATTGCTGCTGCTATGTCTATGGGACCAGGATGTATATTAAGTATACACCTCTCCTCCAGCTCTATCTGTATACTGCTGCTGCTATCTCTATAGGATCAGGATATATAGTAGTTATACACCTCTCCTCCAGCTCTTTCTGTATACTGCTGCTGCTATGTCTATGGTACCAGGATGTATATTAAGTATACATCATACTGTACTTGGCTGGTGTAACACGTACAGTATGTGATCAGCCTGAGGCTTTCCCTGTGTTCTAGTAGATCAGGAATGTGATCAATTGTTAATTCCAATATTTGTTTTATCTTACAGATTTTTTATACTGTGGAGAGTGAAGTCCAGGATCTGAACACATAGTAAGTCTAGGGATGACCCTGTGTATCCAGCTTATGTATTCTTTGTGCTTGTGCTCGGGTGACCTCAGCATGGACCATGCACTCAAAATCCACTCTACATTTTAAACCCCTAGAGGACACGTGATGCCATGGTGAAAATGTCCGGCATGGTGCCCTGGTACTTACCGCACCATGACATACATTTACATAATTAACATGAAGCTACCGGTGTCCAGGACCGCCACTAATGGTGGACATCAGCAATCACACTGATGCCCACCCCTTAGATGCCTTGATCAATACCGATCACACTGATGCCCACCATGAACCCCTTAGATGCCTTGATCAATACCGATCACACTGATGCCCACCATGAACCCCTTAGATGCCTTGATCAATACCGATCACAGCATCTAAAGCAGCTGTGGGCTTTTGGGACACTTATCAGACCACCTGCAGCACAATTGCAGGGGGTCTGGTGAATGAAGATGGTGGCCAGAAGTCTCCTTACCTGCTCTGTGCCGCCCTCAGGAGGTCGTCTTGTATGGTCTGCCAACTGGCAGGCTGTACATGTAGGTCGCCGATTGAAATGATCAGTGTTCTGCCATTACATAGCACTGAACGGTAATAACAATCAAGATTGCTACAAATAGTCCCCTATAATAAATTTTTTTTTTTTTTTTATATATTAGCCCCTCCCCCAGAAAAAATGTATTACCCCTGTTTTCCAATTTTACAAAATTTTATAAATAAATGTATTTTGGTATTGCTGTGTTCGGAAATGCCATTACTATTTAAATACATCATTCACTGTACGGGAATATTAACATTATATTTTAATAGGCCTGGTCCTTAAGGGGTTAAACGCCATTTATTTATTTATTTTTTATTTCAGTGAAGTCTGCACCTGGGATCGGATACACGTTCACAACATTCTGCTTCATGTGCAGTAAGTACCGTATTTTTCGCCCAATAGGACGCACCGGCATATAAGACGCACCCAATTTTTAGGGGCAAAATCTAAAAAAATAAAGATTTTGAACCCAATAGTGGTCTTCAACCTGCGGACCTCCAGATGTTGCAAAACTACAACTCCCAGCATGCCCGGACAGCCGTTGGCTGTCCGGGCATGCTGGGAGTTGTAGTTTTGCAACATCTGGAGGTCCGCAGATTGAAGACCACTGCATAGGAGGTAATACTCACGTGTCCCTGCCGCTCCGGACCCGTCACCGCTGCCCTGGATGTCGCTCCATCGCTGTCGCCATGTCCCCGTCGCTCCGGAACGTCTCTGCTGCCGGCCGGGTATCCTCGCCCTCCGTCGCCGTCATCACGTCGTTACGCATGCACGTACGCGACGACGTAATGACGAGGAAGGAGAGTGCCGGCCATACAGAGGATCCCTGAACGGAGAAGACACTGAGGAGGCAGGTAAGGTCCCTCCCGGTGTCCTGTAAGCACTAACCCGGCTATTCAGTCGGGCTGTTCGGGACCGCCGTGGTGAAATCGCGGCGGTCCCGAACAGCCTGATTGAACAGCCGGGTTAGTGTCACTTTCCCTTCAGACGCGGCGGTCAGCTTTGATCGCCGTGTCTGAAGGGTTAATACAGGGCATCACCGCGATCGGTGATGTCCTGTATTAACCGCGGGTCCCGGCCGTTGATGGCCGCAGGGACCGCCGCGATAGGGGTGTATTCGCCATATAAGACGCACCAGTTTTGGGGAAGAAAAAGTGCGTCTTATACGGCGAAAAATACGGTACATCAGGGAAATCATAAAAGCGGATTTTAAAGGGGGAACCTGTCAAGACGATCCTGGCGGTGGGATATGTGTAAGCCCTCCGGCATTTCGACTCCTGATGTCGTCATGTCGGATCAAGTAGATGCTGTTCAGCGACTGCTGTTTTATTCACTAGGATTACAAGGGACCCCCATTCTTGTAATCCTTTTGGGGGTCCCAGCAGTCATCTCACCACCTATGTATCTGTCCTGTGAATAGGTGATAAAATATAATATAATAAGCCTTTTAACCCCTTAACGTAAAATTCCCTACACGTATGGCGGAGTATGTTATGTCTTACTCCATACCGCCAGACATAGAACAGCTATCGGTCTCACTATTTATAGACACGGTTTTAAGAAACTTCAGTTCAGATAAGTCAATCTGAAATTGTGTCAATCTTATACCCTACTGCAAGACACATTGTGCATCCCAAGACCAGCATCGAGCGATCTTGAGGAAGTATCTAGACCAATGATGAGGGATCATGAGGAAGTATCTAGACCAGTGAAGAGCGATCATGAGGAATTATCTAGACCAACAATTAGTGATCATGAGGAAGTATCTAGTCCAGTGATGAGTGATTATGAGGAAGTATCTAGATCAACGATGAGCGAGCATGAGGAAGTATCTAGACCAACGATGAGCGATCATGAGGAAGTATCTAGACCAACGATTAGTGATCATGAGGAAGTATCTAGTCCAGTGATGAGTGATTATGAGGAAGTATCTAGACCAGCGTTGAGCTTTCATGAGGAAGTATCTAGACCAGTGGTGAGTGATCATGAGGAAGTATCTAGACCAGTGGTGAGTGATCATGAGGAAGTATCTAGACCAGTGAGGAGCGATCATGAGGAAGTATCTAGACCAGTGGTAAGTGATCATGAGGAAGTATCTAGACCAGTGGTGAGTGATCATGAGGAAGTATCTAGACCAGTGAGGAGCGATCATGAGGAAGTATCTAGACCAGTGAGGAGCGATCATGAGGAAGTAGCTAGACCAGTGGTAAGTGATCATGAGGAAGTATCTAGACCAGTGGTGAGTGATCATGAGGAAGTATCTAGACCAGTGAGGAGCGATCATGAGGAAGTATCTAGACCAGTGAGGAGCGATCATGAAGAAGTATCTAGACCAGTGGTGAGTGATCATGAGGAAGTATCTAGACCAGTGGTGAGTGATCATGAGGAAGTATCTAGACCAGTGGTGAGTGATCATGAGGAAGTATCTAGACCAGTGGTTAATGATCATGAGGAAGTATCTAGACCAGTGGTGAGTGATCATGAGGAAGGATCTAGACCAGTGAGGAGCGATGATGAGGAAGTATCTAGATCAACAATGAGCGATCATGAGGAAGTATCTAGACCAGTGGTAAGTGATCATGAGGAAGTATCTAGACCAGTGAGGAGCGACCATGAGGAAGTATCTAGATCAACAATGAGCGATCATGAGGAAGTATCTAGATCAACAATGAGCGAACATGAGGAAGTATCTAGACCGATGGTGAGCGATCATGAGGAAGTATCTAGACCAGTGAAGAGCGATCATGAGGAAGTGCTAGAAATCTTGCTAGACTTGTTTCTGGACTGTTTCAGTCTAATTTGTTTCATATTCAGATCCTGATCCTGAAGTGCCCTGGTTGCCCAAGCAAAGAATGCATTGGACCAGGGACTCCAATCAGAGTGAGGGGTCTCTGCTCCTGTACATTACACTGATTGGCTGGGTAGTGAATGTAGTCAGTGGAAGGTGTAATGCATATAGTATCACCGCTTACCTTCGCACCGCTCAAATCCAAAATAAATCAGGAAAATTTCTAATTCTAAAGAATCCAAATTTTATTGTCAAATTGAAACCCAATCTGATAATTCTATTACCTTCCTCCTCAGGGGCTCCTTGAACTGTTCGTACCTTGGACACGTGGAGCAGATACCATTTGAGGGTTACGAGTACCTGGATTGTCACAGCAACTCTTCAGTCCCGCACTGAAACGCCCGAATGGATATAAGATTAAAAAAAAAATTTCTGAGGAGAATTCCATGGAAATGGTGGAGAAACCTCGAAAGTGGACAATATCCATGGTTATTCTATAGGTCAACCAATACTGCAGATTCTTGTATACTGTGAAGATATCTGAATGTGAAGAGTGGGGGAGATTTATCAAAACCTGTCCAGAGGAAAATTTGCCCAGTTGCCCATAGCAACCAATCAGATCACTTCTTTCATTTTGCAGAGGCATTGTTCAAAATGAAAGAAGCGATCTGATTGGTTGCTATGGGCAACTCAGCAACTTTTCCTCTGGACAGGTTTTGATAAATATATCCCCCAGTATCTCCAATGGCACCAAGCACTTCTAGTATCTATGTAAGACACGTGCTCCGATTATTACATGTGAGGTCACAATAATGAGAAATATTTGGGGGATAGTCCGGCGGCCCCATTCACATTAGGATCAGGATCTGCTCACCGATATGTAACATGTGGGTGTTTCCTAAAGGAACCCTCCAGAAAAATAGTGCAGGGTCCTAAACGAGTTCGACCACCACCAACACTCATCCCCCCCTTTGTGCAGGATAGGTGATAAGCATCCAGTTGCTGGGGCGTCTGACTATTGTGGACCCCCACAGTCACAAGAATGAGGTCCTGTTTAATTTTAAGTAGTGTTCAGATGTGGATGCCGGCATTCCCATCAATCCAATGGTTAAATTTGAGTTAAAGGGGTTATCCAGGAATAGAAAACCAGAACTAATTTATTCCAAAAACAGCACCACCTCTGTCCTCAGGTTGTGTGTGGTATTACAACTTATCTCCAATCACTTCAATGGAACCGAGCTGCAATACCACACACAACCTGTGGACATGGCTGGTGCTGTTTTAGGAAGAAATTAGCTCTGGTTTTCTATTCCTGGACAACCCCTTTAAATGAAGCTTCATGACTCTTAAAGGGGTACTCCGGCCCTAAGACATCTTATCCCCTATCCTAAGGATAGGGGATAAGATGTCTGACCGCGGGGGTCCCGCCGCTGAGGACCCCCGCAATCTTACATTCCATACCCACCTCTTTGAGCTGCACGCCGCGCTGCCAGCTCACAAACTTCCAGGTGCCGACCACAGGGGCCGGAGTATCGTGACGTCAAGACTCCGCCCCCGTGTGACGAATGCAAGATTGTGGGGGTCCCCAGCGGCGGGATATACACACACAGATAATCCAGGCAGTGATGAGCAGTGGGGACCAGGCCCCATTAGTCCAGGATAGGGAAGGTAAGTATATATAATTATTTATTTATTTATTCTTATTTTTTCCCACAGTCTGGTCACTTTTAAAGGGGTACTCCGGTGGAAAACATTATTATTTTTTTTTAATCAACTGGTGCCAGAAAGTTAAACAGATTTGTAAATTACTTCTATTAAAAAAAATCTTTACCCTTCCAGTACTTTTAAGCAGCTGTATGCTACAGAGAAAATGATTCTTTTCGAATTTCTTTGTCTTGACCACAGTGCTCTCTGCTGACACCTCTGTCCGTGTCAGGAACTGTCCAGAGCAGCATAGGTTTGCTATGGGGATTTTCTCCTGCTCTGGACAGTTCATGATACGGACAGAGGTGTCAGCAAAGAGCACTGTGGTCAAGACAAAAAAAGAAATTATAAAAGAAAATAATTTCCTCTGTAGCATACAGCTGCTAAAAAGTACTGGAAGGATTAAGATTTTTTAATAGAAGTAATTTACAAATCAGTTTAACTTTCTGGCACTAGTTGATAAAAAAATTTTTTTTCCACCGGAGTACCCCTTTAAAAGTGACCAGACTGTGGGAAAAAAATAAGAATAAAAAAAAATATTTATAAATAATAATAATAAAAATTATATATACTTACCTTCCCTATCCTGAACTAATGGCGCCTGGTCCCCACTGCTCATCACTGCCTGGATTGTCTGTGTGTGTATATCCTACCCAAAGAGTATTTCATCATCATCAGTTGTAAATCTCACTGACTTCCCAAATGATGGTGCTCCGACAATTATTTTTGAGATGCCCTACCTGCCATGGGGCCCTAGATATGAATGATGTTTCCCAGGGGTGTAGCTAGAAACCCCAGGGCCCCAGTGCGAAAAATTGCCCTGGGCCCCTCTACCACCTGATGTCTCACGTCCCCAATTCCGGATGACCCCTTACTCAGCCGCACAAAGATATCAGTGACTACAGCACTGATGGGACAGTCAGGAGAATGCACAATGATATCAGTGACCTGAGTGATATCTTTTGTTAACTTTTCTTCTTCATCTGGTCCAGACGTCAGGACGTCTTCTAGCTCCATCTTCTCTGCAGAGTCTGACACCCAGACATCATTAACTCCTCACTTTGTCAGTAGATCCTCATCCTCTGTATGATGACAATAATCATTATTATTCTGCTAAATACTGTACCCCCTGAATAGAATGCCGCCACACACTGTATCCCCTGAATATAAAACTACAATCCACTGTACCTCCTTCATACTGCCACCTATTGTACCTCCTGCATACAATACTGACACCCACTGCACCCCTGAATATAATACTGCCATCCACTGTACCTCCTACATATAATACTGCCACATACAGTACCCCCTGAATATAATACTGCCACCTACTGTACCTCCTGCTTATCCACCCTCTTTATCCCCTGAATATAATACTGACATCCACTGTACCTCCTGCATATAATACTGCCACCTACTGTACCTCTGAATATAATACTGCCACCTACTGTACCTCCTGCATATAATACTGCCACCTACTGTACCCCTGCATATAATACTGCCACCTACTGTACCTCCTGCAAATACTGCCAGCCACTGTACCCCCTGAATATAATACTGCCATCCACTGTACCTCCTGCATATAATACTGCCACCTACTGTACCCCTGAATATAATACTGCCACCTACTGTACCTTCAAATAATACTGCCACATGCTGTACCCCCTGAATATAATACTGCCACCCACTTTACCCCTTGAATATAATACTGCCAGCTGCTGTACCTCCTGCATATAATACTGCCACCCACTTTATCCCCTGAATATAAAACTACCATCCACTGTACCTCCTGCATACTGCTACCTACTGTACCCCCTGAATATAATGCTGCCACCTATTGTTCCCTAATGAGGGTGCTCCGACAATTATTTTTGAGATGCCCTACTTGCCATGGTGCCCTAGATATGAATGATGTTTCCCACAGGGACACACTGAATTGCATAGGTACAGAGCAATCCAGCTCAAACAATCCTCGAATACAGTGTTTTTTTTCCTCCAGCATGCTTGGAAGGCCAAAGGCTTGTCTGCCTCCTCCAGAAGATCCATGTTGTCTCTTGAAGGTAAATCAAGGCTTCCCACTCATCTCAGCAGGCTTTGGCTGTAGGGGCATGCTGGAGATATCCTATGATACTTACAGTCATGTGAATGCTGACCACACGGTTAGATGTTTGTATTGCATTGCGGCATTTACTTGGTTATACGGGAAATCTTGTAGTCAAGGACGAACGCGTTTTCATTCAAGCCTTTCACATTCCTCTTGTTTTATCGTCTCTTTGTAAGAATAAAAGTTTTGTTTTGTTTGTTAATGGACATAATTTTATTAAATTTGATACCAATAAAGTTGAATGTAATATCTTCTACATTGAAGTGTTTGTTGACTGAAGTAAGGTCTGCTGCTTGACCCCCTTGATACAGTTGTCTCAAATTTAACATAACATATAAGGGGTGGATACATGACCCTATTACATTTGGTTTAAATCTGTCAATCAGAAGGGGATGACTATCCCCTTCATATGTTAGAGTACGCCGTGAGTCCAAAAGAGCCATGCAGTTTTAAAGGGGTACTCCGGTGGAAAACAATAAAAACAAATAAATAAATAAATCAACTGGTGCCAGCAAGTTAAACAGAAAAGAACAACTCAACTTCAACAGCTGATATGTACTGGAAGGATTAAGATTTTTTTTAATAGGAGTAATTTACAAAGCCAGTTGATATGAAAAAAAAATAAAAGTTTTTTCATGGAATACCCCTTTAAATAGATTTGTTAATTACTTCTATTAAAAAATCTTAATCCTTCCAGTATTTATCAGCTGCTCTATGCTCCACAGGAAGTTGTGTAGTTCTTTCCAGTCCGACCACAGTGCTCGCTGCTGACACCTCTGTCCCTGTCAGGAACTGTCCAGAGTAGAAGCAAATCCCCATAGCAAACCTCTTCTACTCTGGACAGTTCCTGACACGGACAGAGGTGTCAGCAGAGAGCACTGTGGTCAGACTGGAAAGAACTACACAACTTCCTCTGTAGTATACAGTAGCTGATAAGTACTGAAAGGATTAAGATTTTTAAATAGAAGTCATTTACAAATCTATTTAAAGGTGTATTCCATGAAAAAACTTTTTTTTTTATATCAACTCGCTCCAGAAAGTTAAACAGATTTGTAAATTACTTCTATTTAAAAAAATCTTAATCCTTCCAGTACTTATCAGCTGCTGAAGTTGAGTTGTTCTTTTCTGTTTGAGAACAGTGCTCTCTGCTGACACCTCTGTCTGTCTCAGGAACTGTCCAGAGTAGCAGCAAATCCCCATAGCAAACCTCTCCTGCTCTGGACAGTTGTGTCTCAAGTGGTAAATGTAAGTTCCGAGGAAGAGGGTGCCGTAGAGCCTTCCTCTGAGTCCGAAGAAAACTCCTCTTCTTCTGAGGATGATTCCTTGGGAAAACCTTTATTTTCCACTGAAGAGACTAATAATTTAAAAGGGTACTCCGCTGCTCAGCGTTTGGAAGAAATTGTTCCGAACGCTGGAGTCTGGAGCCTGTGATGTCATATCCCCGCCCCCTCATGCCGTCACACCCTGCCCCCTCAATGCAAGTCTATGGGAGGGGGCGTGACGGCAGTCACGCCCCCTCCCATAGACTTGCATTGAGGGGGTGGAGCATGATGTCATGAGGGGTCGGGGCTATGATGTCACGAGCTGCCGGCTCCAGCATTTGGAACAGTTTGTTCCAAACGTTGAGCAGCGGAGTACCCCTTTAACACCTTAAGGACTGAGCCCTTTTTCGCAATTCTGACCACCGTCGCTTTACGAATTAATAACTCGAAAACGCTTTTACCGAATATTCTGATTCTTAGATTGTTTTTTCTTGACATATTCTACTTTATTTTGGTGGTAAATTTTCGGCGTTACTGCATCCTTTTTTGGAGAAAAATCCCAAAATTTCATGAAAATTTTGAAAATTTAGCATTTTTCTAACTTTGAAACTCTCTGCTTGTAAGGAAAATGAATATTCCAAATACATTTTATTTTTCTTCACTAATACAATATGTCTACTTTATGTTGGAATCATAAAATGGACATATTTTTGCTTTTTGAAAAAATTAGAGGGCTTCAAAGTAGAGCAGCAATTTTCAAAAATGTCATGAAAATTGCAAAATCTGAAGGGACAGATGTTACAGAACTACAACTCCCAGCATGCCTGGGCAGTCGAGGCATGCTGAGAGTTGTAGTTTGGCAACATCTGGAGGGCTACCGTTTGGGCACCACTGTAACAGTGGTCTCCAAACTGTGACCCTCCAGATATTGCAAAACTACCACTCCCAGCATGCCCAGACAGCCTTTGGCAGTCTGGGCATGCTGGGAGTTGCAGTTTGGCCTTCCTAGTGGTTGCCACAGTAAAGATCACTTTTTTTCTGCGATCACCGACATGGGGGGGGGGGCTCAGGACCCCCCTCGGCGATGTGCCGGGATGCCTGCTGAATGATTTCAGCAGGCATCCCGGTCCCGAACCGGCTAGCGGCGAGGACTGGAATTCCCACGGGTGTTTGCATATGCCCCACGTCCTTAAGGACAGATGCCCTCAGGTTGTCTGCAAGGTCAGCAGCTTTAGCCAATTCTGCCCGCAGGGCACTTTGGCAAAAAAAATTGGTCCGGTGAAATAGGTTAAAAAAAAAAAAATTGCTTTGTACAATTCCCTGTGAAGGTCAATTTTTGTTTGGTTCTGTATTATCAGATATTTTAGAGAAAGTGGGAGATAGGAAAAAAACTTTCCCTTATTCTCAAACCTGCAGGCCTAATAAGTCTTTCCGTCCCAATAAGAAATCTAGGGGCCAGGAACGCGATACAGTGGACTTTTATTTATTTATTTTTATATCAACTGGCTCCAGAAAGTTAAACAGTTTTGTAAATTACTTCTATAAAAAAAAAATCCTTCCAATAATTATCAGCTGCTGAAGTTGAGTTGCTCTTTTCTGTCTGGTAACAGTGCTCTCTGCTGACATCTCTGCTTGTCTTGGGAACTGCACAGAGTAGATGAGGTTATTGCTATGGGGATTTGCTTCTACTCTGGACAGTTCCCGAGACAGGTGTCATCAGAGAGCACTTAGAGAAGAACAACTCAACTTCAGCAGCTCATAAGTACTGAAAGGATTAAGATTTTTTTAATAGAAGTAATTTACAAATCTGTTTAACTTTCTGGAGCCAGTTGAGATATATATATATATATATATATATATATATATATATATATATTTTCCTGGAATACCCCTTTAAACAGTCCCCAAGTAACCCCAAAAAGCTTAACCCACAATGATGTTTCGGGGCGGGTAGGAGGCAGACTGTGGAATTTCTTTCCGGAATGGGAGAAAATATCAAACAGCAGCTGGGTCCTAAGTACCATTAAAGAGGGCCTGCGGTTGGAGTTCTCCAGTCTGCCTCCTCCGCGCCGGTTAGTCACAGAAAATCGGGATCAAGGAGGTCAATCCGCTTTAGAACAGGAAGTTTTTTCTTTAATCCAAAAAGATGTGCTGATTCCAGTCCCAAGGGAAGAAGAGGGGCAGGGGTATTACTACTCCCTTTTTCTAGTAAAAAAAATAAAAAATACCTAGACTGTTCATATCGGAGAATAATAAACCTGAAACCTCTAAAGAAGTTCCTGATTTATCAAAAATTCTTAATATGAACCATAAAGTCTACAGTAAATCTGTTAACAAAAGACTGTTATATGGTCTCACTAGACCTAAAAGATGCCTATTCACCAGGATCATCAGAAGTACCTGACGATAGCGGTACTATTAAAGGGGTATTCCAGGGAAAAACTGGCTCCAGAAAGTTAAACAGATTTGTTAATTACTTCTATTAAAAAAAATCTTAATCCTTCCAATAATGATCAGCTGCTGAAGTTGAGTTGTTCTTTTCTGTCTGACAACAGTGCTCTCTGCTGACATCTCTGCTTGTCTCGGGAACTGCACAGAGTGGAAGAGGTTTGCTATGGGGATTTGCTTCTACTCTGGACAGTTCCCGAGACAAGTGTCATCAGAAAGCACTTAGACAGAAAAGGACTCAACTTCAGCAGCTCATAAGTACTGAAAGGATTAAGATTTTTTTAATAGAAGGAATTTACAAATCTGTTTAACTTTCTGGAGCCAGTTGATATATATAAAAAATTTCCTGGAAAACCCTTTTAAATTCGGAAGTGGTGCTTCTCCAGTTCCGGGCCCTGCCCTTTGGTATCTCGGTTGGCCCAAGGCTATTTACAAATATCATTTCCGAGATGGCGGCCCATATCAGAGAAGGGGTAAAAACTTTTGTCCCCTATCTAGACCAGACCGTCAGGAAGAAGCGCTGTGAGAGCGTGAAACAGTCTGTCCCGGTCATGTCCCCCACCTCCACCACCGTACCTGCTTAATATGCCTGGTATCTGTCAATAAAGTTTTGTTTGGATGGTGAGTGCAGTCTTAGTCTCTTCTTTTGACTTCCTTATCGATTTTGGACACAAATTTTCAGGGAAGGAGGAAAGGGAATAGGGAAAGGAGGAGTCGTCCCTCTCTTCAAATTACAAAGAGTTACTGGCCGTTCAAAAAAGTCCGGATCAGGCCTTGTCTATTCCAAAGAAATGTCAAAACTCTGTCAGACCAATCCGCAGCAGTAAATCGCCAGGGACCACAAAAAGCAAAAATCTCATGTCTATTGCTACTCAAATTTTTTCCTTCGCAGCAGATCGTCTTTCGTCTCTCACAGCCGTACACCTAAAGGGGAGCCCAGAATGTAAAAGCCGATTTTCTCAGCCATCACAGTCTACACCAGAGAGAATGGAGACTGAACCTGGACATCTTCCAAAACATTACACTGCTATGGGGAGTTCCTCAGGTGGACTTATTTGCCACAAGACAAAACCACCAAGTAAGAACTTTTTGCTCCCTAGACCCAACAGAAAGGCCCTGGGCGGTGGGACTGGAACATAGCCGATGCGTTCCCCTCAATACAGCTTTTACCGAGGGTGATAAGCAAAATCAGAGAGGAGAAAATATTTGTAATCCTAATAGCCCCGTTCTGGCCCCGGAGGGCCTGGTTCTCGGCTCTGAGGTCCATGTCACAGTCAGACCCATGGGTGCTACCAGAAATAGACAATTTACTATCTCAGGGGCCGATTGTCCATCCTCAAGTGAAAAACCTTAATTTGACTACCTGGCCCTTGAAAGGTTAATCTTAAAGGAGAACTGCGGGATTGAAAAATGTATCCCCTATCCTAAGGATAGGGGATAAGTTTCAGATTGCGGGGGGTCCGACCGCTGGGGCCCCCCGCTATCTCCCGTACGGGGCCCCGGCTCTATGGTTAGAGAGGGCGTGTTGACCACCGCACGAAGCAACAGCTGACAGGCCCCCTCCATACACTGCTGTGGGAGAGCCGAAAATTGCCAAAGGCAGCGCTTCCCATAGCAGTAAATGGAGGGCGCGTGTCAGCCGCCACCTCGTGTGGTGGTTGACACGTGCTCTCGTACTGGAGATCGTGGGGGGCCCCAGCGGTCGGACCCCCGCGTTCTGAAACTTATTCCCTATCCTTAGGATAGGGGATACAATTTTCCATCCCGTAGTTCTCCTTTAAGGAACAAGGGTCTCTCAGTAACAGTGATCTCTACTCTACAAGTTAGTAGGAAATCTGTAACATCTACTTTAGAATCTGGGATACATATATAGAAAGGGAACAGAAAAAGAGAGGCACTCTCTAAGTGTAGCAGTTTTCCAATGATGCAGGACTGATTGATTTGGGTTAGCAAATACACGGTGACATTGCACACCCCCCTTTGCTGCAGGCACAACACTGTGAAGCGCACAGATGAGTATATATACTCAAAGAAGGTCCTTGTGGCAGCCTTGTGTCCTGGTCCTGGTCATCGAGGATGGCGGTCTGGAGAATCAAAGGTGTGGAGAGGTATGCACGGAGGGCAGCGGAGGTAAAAGCAAACAGGTTTATTGGGTCTCTCTATGTCTTTTTACCCAATAAACCTCTGCTGCCCTCCGTGCATCTGTGACAGGCGGCCACCTTGCAGCGCCGAACTGCGATCCCCACCAGTGAGGGGCGCACACCTCTCCACACCTCTCCACACCAGTGAGGGGCGCACACCTCTCCACACCTCTCCACACCAATGAGGGGCGCACACCTCTCCACACCTCTCCACACCAATGAGGGGCGCACACCTCTCCACACCTCTCCACACCAGTGAGGGGCGCACACCTCTCCACATCTCTCCACACCAATGAGGGGCGCACACCTCTCCACACCAATGAGGGGCGCACACCTCTCCACACCAGTGAGGGGCGCACACCTCTCCACACCTCTCCACACCAGTGAGGGGAGCACACCTCTCCACACCTCTCCACACCAGTGAGGGGCGCACACCTCTCCACACCAGTGAGGGGCACACACCTCTCCACACCTCTCCACACCAATGAGGGGCGCACACCTCTCCACACCTCTCCACACCAGTGAGGGGCACACACCTCTCCACACCAGTGAGGGGCGCACACCTCTCCACACCTCTCCACACCAGTGAGGGGCGCACACCTCTCCACACCTCTCCACACCAGTGAGGGGCGCACACCTCTCCACACCTCTCCACACCAGTGAGGGGCGCACACCTCTCCACACCAGTGAGGGGCGCACACCTCTCCACACCAGTGAGGGGCGCACACCTCTCCACACTAGTGAGGGGCGCACACCTCTCCACACCAGTGAGGGGCGCACACCTCTCCACACCAGTGAGGGGCACACACCTCTCCACACCAGTGAGGGGCGCACACCTCTCCACACCAGTGAGGGGCGCACACCTCTCCACACCTACTTTATAATCTGGAAGGCTTAGATTTAGATCTATTTTCCCTAGACATGGCCAGTATTTTGAGTTTCTTGCAGAGGGGGTTGGATAAGGGTCTTAAATTGGCCACCCTTAAGGTTCAGGTCTCAGCTTTAGGAGCTCATTTTTAAGGCAGTTAAAAAAAACTTACCATTTGGGATTTTCCTAGGCCACCTTCTTGGGATCTCTCCCTAGTGTTAAACGCCTTTATGTCTGATCCCTTTGAGCCCCTAGATATTATACCTCTCAAAAATCTAGTGCTAAAATCTGCTTTGCTAGTAGCAGTAACATCCACCAGGAGAGTTGGGGACCTGTCGGCCCTTTCCAGTGTAGAGCCCTATACTAACATACTAGATGACAGAGTCATCTTTTACCCCGATCCTGCTTACCTACCGAAAGTAGTGTCCAGATTCCACGTGTCACAGAACATTGTGTGGTGTCCTGGTACCATATTACATACAGTACCTTGGTAGGGGTCCCCAAAGTCAGAGTTCCTAGGAACCGTGGGGTCCTCAGGTCTAGTCTTCCCCTAGTCACCCCTTAGAAAGTGAATATATTGTTAAGGTAAAAGTGTATAAATGTATATAGAAAGTGTACTTACATTGCGCTGCGTCGCGGGACCTGTGGGTCACGTGACGAGGCTTTAGTCTCTATGGTTAGTGAAAAGGACCTTTGGAGGTTCATAGAACATGTGATACCCACAATGCTTTGTGAGGCTGATTGACAGATGGCACGGACCAATCATAAAACGGCCAGCCCCTGCCCATATAAGGGAGCTGCGGCCATTAGTCTCTCTCTTGGGTTGCTGTCACTTAATGAGGTAGGACCGCCGCAACTTTCAACGACAATTACTAGGCCAAAGCCTTGCGGCCTCAGCTGAATTACACAGTGAGTTCTTCTAAATTCTCCTCAATTATTGGCAAGGACCCTGGACCTAAACAGAAACCCTAAATCCAGCGGACCTGCGCATACTAAATCCCTACAAGATAAAGAACTTACTAAACGTCCCAACCAACGGTCAATCTCAGCGAAGCTCTGGTTGTGGACAATACTTTATACTGCAAACACCTATCGTCCTTGGGAAGGGTGGCGATAGGCCAAGTCATACAGCATTTAACCCTCACCCTGGAGTCACGACTGACAAGGGTTAATAGCGCCCTTTATAACCTGCACAGCAACATCCCGACCACCACTCACACCCACAAGGCGACCACCACAATTGTTTTGCCATCCTTCTGTTCTGACCCTTCTAATGAAGAAGAGAACCTTTTCCATAGTGTAGATGTGAGGAGGTGTATTCTAGAATATCTAGAGAAAGCTCAGTCCTTTAGGAAGTCCTCATCTTTATTTATTCAGGAGCTCTATCACTAGGTGGATTAAACAAGCTATATCTCCAGCCTATGTAGCTTCTGGAGATTCCCCTCCTTCAGGTCTTAGGGCTCATTCCACTAGATCATTGGCCTCCTCTTGGACCCAGAGAAGAGGAGCTTCCATAATCCAGATTTGCACGGTGGCCACCTGGTCGTCTCCACTTACCTTTTCAAGCACTACAGGGTGGATGTGGACAATTCTTCCTCTGCTGTTTCTTTTGGCCGGAAAGTCCTCCAGGCTGTAGTCCCGCCCTCTGGTTATCTCTGATATTCTCTCAGTTGGTGCTGGAAGCCGGTGTGAGGTGTTTTTTTGCGCCCCCGTAGATCCATGCGTCCGCTCCTCCCCCAGCTCTCCGAACATTTCCGAAGCTAGAACTGGGGGAGGGCAGAGCAAGGGGAGGGAGGAGGTTCACGTCCCCTCCCACATCTCCCCTCCCTGAGCTCGGCTGGACGCAGATCTCTACGGCCATGCCCCCTCCCTGAGGACATAGATCGCCACGGCAGGTCCCCTCCTTCATCTCCCGGAGCTGAGGACGTAGAGCAGTGCTCCCAATGAGGACATACCCAGTGTAAAGGGGGACATACTACACGGGCTAAAGGGGGACATACTGTTCAGGCTAAATGTCCCCCTTTAGCCCGTGCAGTATGTCCCCCTTTAGCCCATGCAGTATGTCCCCCTTTACACATAGAGCTCATTGGGAGCACTGCTCTACGTTCTCAGGGAGGGGAGATGAGGGAGGGACCTGCCGTGAAGATCTATGTCCTCAGGGAGGGGGTGTGCCGTAGAGATCTGCGTCCCGCCGAGCAGCCGAGCTCAGGGAGGGGAGATGAGGGAGGGGGCGTGAACCTCCTCCCTCCCCTTGCTCTGCCCTCCCCGAGCTCTAGCTTCGGAAATGTTCGGAGAGCTGGAGGAGGAGCGGACGCATGGATCTACGGGGGCGCAAAAAACCACCTCACACCGGTAATTACTCACCGGTAATCACCATGACAGCACCGGGGCATTCCCACCCTATGCTTTGGAAGAATTATTTTGTTTTTTTCTGCACTAGTATGGGGTTCATCCTTATTATCTTCTTTCTTCCTATTTCTGTAGTATTATGTTTATTTTGTATACTAACCAATGGTAGGCCCTTCTAGTCTCGGAAATTCACTGAGGCTGGGGAGGAGGGACCTACCTTTTATCCTCTAGGTTTCCTGGCCTTAGGGGCGGAGTACCTCTCAGTTGGTTCTGTCATGGCTCGAGGAAACACAATTACCCTTGAGTAATTACCGGCTTTTCCACTGGTGTACCCCTTTAAAGGGGTACTCCGAAATAAAACTTATCCTCTGCACAGGATATAGGATACATTTCTGATCGCAGAAGGTTTGACCACTTGGCCCCCCCCCCCCACCATCTGCTGCACTGGCCCCCGGCTACTCATCGGTCCTCAGCGCATCTCAGCCAAGATCCCGTCTCCTGGTGATTGGCTGAGCAGGCTGCCGCTGAAGCTCCTCTATGAGGGTGGGGATGAGTAGCCGTGCCCCATGCAGGAGATCACAGGTGCCCCAGTGGTCGTTCCCTCAGTGATCAAAAATGTATCCCTTGTCCTTTGGTTAGGGAATAAGTTATATTTCCCCGGAGTACCCCTTAAGGACCACCGTTTTTTTCGTTTTTGCCCTTTCATTTTTTCTCATCACCTAAAAATCATATGAGGGCTTATTTTTTGTGCCACCAACTGTACTTTGGCAAAATTGAAAAAAAAAAAAAAAAAAAAACGCCATCGGGCTTCCGATTCTACGCAGAGCACTTTTCAGTTAAAATTACACCATATGTTTATTCTGTAGGTCCATATGGTTATAATGATTCCCAATCTATATAGGTTTTCTTTATTTCACTACTTTAAAAAAATTATAACTACATGCGCCAAAATTGGTATGTTTAAAATTGTCCTCTTTTGACCCCTAAAACTTTGTTATTTTTGGGCTTACGGGGCTATATGAGGCCTCGTTTTTTTTGCACCATGATCTGAAGTTTTTATCAGTACTATGATTGTTTTGATGGGACTTTTTGATCACTTTTTCTACATTTTTTAGGGTATACAAAGTGACAAAAATATGCAATTTTTGACTTTTTTTTACGTGTACGCCAATGACCATGCAGTTTAATTAACCTTATGTTTTTATAGTTCGGACATTTACGCACACGGCGATATCACATATATTTATTTTTATTATGTTTATATATTTTTTATAAGGAATTTGGGAAAAGGGGTTAAGAAGGAGTTAATGTGTGTTTTTATACTATTTTTTAAACTATTTTTTTTTTAACACTTTTAGTCCCCTTAGCCCCTTCAGGACGGGGCCCATTTTGGCCTTAAGGACCGGAGCGTTTTTTGCACATCTGACCACTGTCACTTTAAACATTAATAACTCTGGAATGCTTTTAGTTATCATTCTGATTCCGAGATTGTTTTTTCGTGACATATTCTACTTTAACATAGTGGTAAATTTTTGTCGATACTTGCATCCTTTCTTGGTGAAAAATCCCCAAATTTGATGAAAAATTTGAAAATGTAGCATTTTTCTAACTTTGAAGCTCTCTGCTTGTAAGGAAAATGGATATTACGAATACATTTTTTTTTGGTTCACATATACAATATGTCTACTTTATGTTGGCATCATAAAATTGACGTGTTTTTACTTTTGGAAGACACCAGAGGGCTTCAACGGTCAGCAGCAATTTTCCGATTTTTCACAAAATTTTCAAACTCAGTATTTTTCAGGGACCAGTTCAGGTTTGAAGTGGATTTGAAATACCTCATAAATGACCCCATTGTAAAAACTACACCCCCCAAAGTATTCAAAATGACATTCAGTAAGTGTTTTAACCCTTTAGGTGTTTCACACGAATAGCAGCAAAGTGAAGGAGAAAATTCACAATCTTCATTTTCTACACTCACATGTTCTTGTAGACCCAATTTTTGAATTTTTACAAGGGGTAAAAGGACAAAATTTTTACTTGTATTTGTAGCCCAATTTCTCTCGAGTAAGTACATACCTCGTATGTCTATGTAAAGTGTTCGGCGGGCGCAGTAGAGGGCTCAGAAGGGAAGGAGCGACAAGGGGATTTTGGAGAGTACGTTTTTCTGAAATGGTTTTTGGGGGGCATGTTACCTTTAGGAAGCCCTTATGGTGCCAGAACAGCAAAAAAAAAACACATGGCATACCATTTTGGAAACTAGACCCCTCGGGGAATGTAACATGGGATAAAGTGAACCTTAATACCCCACAGGTGTTTCACGACTTTTGCAAAAGTAAAAAAAAAAAAAAACATTGACGCCGGGGATCGGGGTCCCCAGCACCCGGGGTGCACGTCCCGCACCCGCTCACGTCCTCCGGAAGAGGGGCGGAGCGGGTGCGGGAGTGACACCTGCAGCAGGCGCCCTGATTGGTCGGCCGGTAATCCGGCCGACGAATCAGGGCGATCGTGAGGTGGCACCAGTGCCACCTCACCCCTGCAGGCTCTGGCTGTTCGGGGCCGTCAGAGACGGCCCTGAACAGCCAGTAATTCCGGGTCACCGGGTCACTGGAGACTCGATTGACCCGGAATCGCCGCAGATCGCTGGACTGAATTGTCCAGCTATCTGCGGCGATCGCCGACATGGGGGGGCATAATGACCCCCCTGGGCGATATGCCGCGATGCCTGCTGAACGATTTCAGCAGGCATCCGGCTTCGGTCCCCAACCGGCTAGCGGTGGGGGCCGGAATTCCCACGGGCGTATGGATACGCCCTCGGTCCTTAAGGACTCGGGATGCGGGGCGTATCCATACGCCCTATGTCCTGAAGAGGTTAGGGGACTTTAAGAATAAATCATTAGATTCCTCATACAGATCAATGTGATTCCATTGAACCACATTGATCTGTGTGCTCTGCGCACGATTGATAAAGCCTGGTCCTGCCAGGCTTTATCATTCACAGCGCAGCAGCCGAATGTAAACCCTCCGGCTACCTCAGAAGTGTATCGCCCCCCGCGATCGCTAGTGGGGAGAGGGGGTGATCCACTCCACTGGACCCCCAGGGAGCAGTTAAAGGTACCTTTAGACGCCCCTGTCAGCTTTGACAGCCGTGATCTAAAGGGTTAAAGGGGTACTCCGGTGGAAAAACAATTTTTTTTCTTTTTTTAAATCAACTGGTGGCAGAAAGTTAAACATATTTGTAAATTACTTCTATCAAAAAATCTTAATCCTTCCTGTATTTATTAGCTGCTGAATACTACAGAGGAAATTCTTTTCTTTTTGGAATGCTCTCTGATGACATCACGAACACACTGCTCTCTGCTGAGGTTATTATAATAATAATGTCTTTATTTATTGTTGTCCTTAGTGGGCTTTGAACCTAAGGCCCCAGCACTGCCAGGCAGCAGTGCTAACCACTAAGCCACCATGCTGCCCTTAGGATACATCTGCTATGCATCTGCTATGCATCTGCTATGCACGGTTGCTAAAATGGACAGAGATGTCAGCAGAGAGCACTGTGCTCGTGATGTCATCAGTGTTCCAAAAAGAAAGGAATTTCCTCTGTAGCATTCAGCAGCTAATAAGTACTGGAAGGATTAAGATTTTTTAATAGAAGTAATTTACAAATATGTTTAACTTTTTGCCACCAGTTGATTTAAAAGAAAAAAAGATTGTCCTTTATGGGGTTAGACTGGGCTCACATTAGCCACAACCAGGAGCGGGTCCAAAACACGGAAAAGGGCGCAAATCTTTCCATAATAGTTTTTCCCTATGTTTGTTCCACTTCTGGTTTTGGCTCAAAATGCTTATAGGAAGAGATTGATGAAAACCTGTGGTGTGGTGCAGTTGCCCATAGCAACCAATCAGATCGCTGCTTTCATTTTTAACGAGGCCTGAGAACTGAAAGAAGCGATCTGATAGGTTGCTATGGGCAACTGCACCACACCACAGGTTTTCATCAATCTCCCCCTGTGTGTGTGAACGGGGGCTTGGGCTATGTTCACACGGCAGAATTTCCAAGCGGAATCCGGTGAAAAAAATTCCCTTTGTGTTTTTTTTAATCGGATCCTGCTGCTTTTTACACATGGCGCAATTCCCGCGGCATACATTGACATTAGAGATGAGCGAACTTACAGTAAATTCGATTCGTCACGAACTTCTCGGCTCGGCAGTTGATGACTTATCCTGCATAAATTAGTTCAGCTTTCCGGTGCTCCCGTGGGCTGGAAAAGGTGGATACAGTCCTAGGAGACTCTTTCCTAGGACTGTATCCACCTTTTCCAGCCCACCGGAGCACCGGAAAGCTGAACTAATTTACGCAGGAAAAGTCAGCAACCGCCGAGCCGAGAAGTTCGTGACGAATCGAATTTACTGTAAGTTCGCTCATCTCTAATAGACATGTCAGTTCTTACTGCGGAATCCCCTTGGAAATAATGCATTGGCCCCTATGGAGACGACGCATTTCTGGGCGGTCCTAGCGCCCGTGTGTTTTGCCCGCGCCCGCTGTCTGCAGAATGGAAATTTTACAGGCGGAAATAACCTTAGAATGATTGGGGCTCGGCACAAGCTAAACTAAAACTTCTTTCGGAATACGTTTTTATCCTTCGCGCCCGGTTCATTCCACCAGGGGGCGACACATTAACATAGAACAGTGTTTCCCAACCAGGGTGCCTCCAGCTGCTGCAAAACTACAACTCTCAGCATGCCCGGACAGCCTTTGGCTGTCCGGGCATGCTGGGAGTTGTAGTTTTGCAACAGCTGGAGGCACACTGGTTGGAAAACACTGACCTAAAAGACGTGAATCTCAACGCTCTGACTGTATGCACTGCCAAATCCCACTAGGGGGCAGTATGTTCACAAACGGAGCTCAATGGTCTCAATACGGCTATTGCCTTATACCACATCCTACGGGACGTAGGGAATTTCGGTATTCACCTTCTCAGTAGATTTCATTATTGCGAAAGTAATCAGAGGTCAGCGAAGGGTTAAAAATAAGAAGAAAGGCTTAATAGGTGGACGGATTGTACCATGGGATATAAGATTTAATGCGAAGGTTAATCGTCGTAAGGGTGGGTTCACATTATACCGCGGTTTTAGGTCCGGTCGGAAAACCGGATACGGGGCAAAAATCAGCCGACCGGAGTCTCTATCTGACTTCGGTCGGCTCATTCACATGAAGCGCCCGGTTTTAACTAATCCCCATTACCCCTCCCCCCCCCCGCCGCCGCCGGATGCGGTGACCGTATGGTCAAAACGTAATGTAAACCAACCCTAATACGTATTGGGGAAGATTTCTCAAAACAAAAATAATAAACCTATTGGGAAAGATTTATAAAAAAAACTTGTGCAGAGGAAAAGTTGACCACCAATCAGATCGCTTCTTTCATTTTAAAAAAAAAAAGGCTTCTGAAATATAAAAGCGATCTGATTGGTTGCTATGGGCAACTGGCCAACTTTTCCCCTGCACACTTTTTTAAAGGGGTATTCCAGGCAAAAACATCTTATCCCCTATTGAAAGGATAGGGGATAAGATGTCTGATCGTGGGGGGCCGGCGGCTGGGAACCCCCCCCCCCCCCGCAATCTCCCTGCAGCAGCCCGCATTCTATGCGTAGCTGCTAGAGATGAGCGAATTTACAGTAAATTCGATTCGTCACGAACTTCTCGGCTCGGCAGTTGATGACTTTTCCTGCATAAATTAGTTCAGCTTTCAGGTGCTCCGGTGGGATGGAAAAGGTGGATACAGTCCTAGGAAAGAGTCTCCTAGGACTTTATCCACCTTTTCCAGCCCACCGGAGCACCGGAAAGCTGAACTAATTTATGCAGGATAAGTCATCAACTGCCGAGCCGAGAAGTTTGTGACGAATCGAATTTACTGTAAATACGCTCATCTCTAGTAGCTGCGTCTGAAGTTCCTTTGGATAGGGGATAAGATGTTTTTTCCTGGAATACCCCTTTAATAAATCTCCCCCATTGCGGTATGTTGTTAAAAGCGATATTGTGCGGTATTGTGCGGTATTGTGCGGTATTGTGTGGTATTGTGCGGTAGGCTATTGCACCAAAATAGTGTGGTGGCTCAGTGGCTGGCACTGTTGCCTTGCAGCACCACGGTCCTGGATTCAAATCCCAAGAAGGAAAACATCTGCAAGGAGTTTGTATGTTCTCCCCGTGTTTGTGTGGATTTCCTTACACACTCCAAATAGGTGAATTTAGAATGTGAGCCCCCAATAGGGAACACAGACCAATTTGATTGTAAAGCGTTGCAGAATCTGTCAAAGCTGTAAAGAATGATTCTAAGGGTAAGGAGACTCGGCCTAACAGAGTCTGAGTACACTGCGCATGCGCGCACATGACTCACAGCTCAGTCTGTGTCTGCTCGTAGTGGTTTATTGCTGCCACGAGCAGACAAACCGGGATGCAAAGTGGGGGGCAGTCAGTTGTGCGTCTGCAGCGTCGGATGCGCTACATGTGACCTTACCCTAAATGTCCAAAAAAGGCGCAGTTCTTAAATACGTCACCACTAGAGATGAGCGAACTTACAGTAAATTCGATTCGTCACGAACTTCTCGGCTCGGCGGTTGCTGACTTTTCCTGCATAAATTAGTTCAGCTTTCCGGTGGGCTGGAGAAGGTGGATACAGTCCTAGGAAAGAGTCTACTAGGACTGTATCCACCTTTTCCAGCCCACCGGAGCACCGGAAAGCTGAACTAATTTATGCAGGAAAAGTCATCAACTGCCGAGCCGAGAAGTTCGTGACGAATCGAATTTACTGTAAGTTCGCTCATCTCTAGTCACCGCTGCAAATCTTAGCTGGAAATTTTGCTCTGCTACAACACTGGTAACAAAATTGCTTACGGCAGGAGCAAAACATTTTAGCGCAGTTGCGCCTTGAATAGACAAGAAAACAGCTCTGCCGCCAATGATAAGTTCCCCCTCACAGTGTGAGTTTGCACATTGCTATAATATTGAATGAAATAGGACTGAGCTGCAATTCTAGGTGCAGCCCACAGAGTGGCGCTGTTTGTAAGGGGAAGGCATAGGGGAGGAGGCGTTCCAGTCTGTGGCCCTTAAAGTGGTACTCCACTGGCAAGCGTTTGGAACATCTAGTTCCGAACACTGCATGAGCGCTGCAGGGGTTGGCCACGCCCCTTCCCATAGAATTGCATTGAGGGGGTGTGGCGTGACGTCAACTAAATGTTCCGAATGCTGGCCAGTGGAGTTCCCCTTTAAGCAGTTTGGCATCGATTCGCCTCCTTTATACTTGGATAAGTAATAAAAAAGGCAATTATGTACGTTTGGTGACCCCCACCAGCTCCAGGAAAAGTTCAGTTTGCTTTTATACCCCAAGGCAACGTTCACACGAAATGTTCAAGGAAAATCCAGCGGGAAAAGTCTGTTCCGTTGCTGCAGAGTCCTTTTGTTTTCAATGGGATTTTGCTGCACCGTGTACACAGCGGAATTTAGGCAGCAAAAAACATATGACACGGAAATTCCAATTTCAGTCTCGCTGTTTTTTTGCACTATTCCACTGTGTGAAAGTAGCCTAAAAGAGCTTGGAATTCTTACAGAAACAGCGCCACACCTGTCCATGGGTTGCGTGTGGTATTGCGACTTGATTCTGTCAAATGGTTCTGAGCTGCAATACCCCACACAACTTGAGAAATGGAGTGGCGCTGTTTAGAAAGAAACCCCTTTAAAATTAAAGGGGTACACCACCCCTAGACATCTTATCTCCTATCCAAAGGATAGGAGATAATATGTCTGATCGCGGGGTCCTGCCGCTGCACCCGGCGTTTGCTTAGAGCGTTGGGTTCAGTGCCGGAGGCTCGTGACGCCACAGCCGTGCCCCGCTTGTGACATCACAGCCATGGCCCCTCAATGCAAGTCTATGGGAGGGGGCGTGACGGGCTTCACACCCCCTCCCATAGACTTGCATTGAGGGGGGGGGGGGGTAAGGGGATAAGATGTCTAGGGACAGAGTACCCCTTTAAGGACCCTCAGAATAGGACATCAATATTAGATCATCATGGGTCCATTTCCGGGCACCAGCGCTGATCATCTGATGGAAGGTGTCGCAACGTTCAGGCAATCATTGCAGCCTTTATATGTGCTCCTTCCTAATAAAGTTGGTAGAAAAGTGAACAATTCCTTTAAGTGGAAAGTTATTTCTATACAATGAAGATTGTTCCCTGATTAGAATAAAATGTTCTCATCGTGGTTTGTTGGTTTCATAGACTCAGGTTGCAGCAATGATCTGGATTTGTTTAGAGATTCTTCGGGGGCTTCAGGGTTAAGAAGGTTCCACAATAATCACAATCTCTTCTTCAGCCTCCAATTCTCTGCCTCCTCCCAGTTTTCCAGTTTCCCTGAAGGATCCGGCAAGTTAAATAGGCAGGAATGAGGGGAAGAGATTCCTTCTGAGCCAAGGCACGGGAGCTGGGAGCCTTACACTGGAGGAACTGGTGCGAACATGAATGTTAAAGTAGTCACCGCGCTTCTCATCTTGGCAGTCGCCACAATTTTGGCTTTGGTTTCTGTACTTTTGTTCGGATCTAAAACAAAATCCTGCGGTTCTGGAAATCCAAAAACGTCCTCTTTGAAGCACAATGACCAGAGTTTGGTGTTTGCAGACCTGAAGGCTGAAGAAATTGCCCAAGTGGTGGCGTTCCTGAAGGAGAAGATCGAAGACAAACTGGTGGACATCTCCACGGCTGATCCTTCTTCCAACTGCATTTACTCTGTGGAACTTCTCCCTCCCAGTAAACAAGATGCCCTATTGTACCTGGATAAAGGAGGACTCAAGCCCAAGAGGGAGGCACTGGCTGTGGTATATTTTGGAAGTCATCCCACACCTGAATTGATCGAGTATGTTGTGGGACCTCTTCCAAATCCTACATACAACAAGGACGTGACCCAGCAGAGATATAAGGTCAAGATACCTTATCACCGTAGACCAGTCATTGGCAGTGAGTACAATCAGATACGACAGCACTTTCTACTTAAAGAGTACCCCAAGGCAAAAAGTTTCCTTAAGGAAGTATTGGGCTATAATGAGTCGGACAGTGAATATTTTGCGGCATTGACCAGTGCTCCCAGAGGTTTTGCATCTGGAGAAAGGAACACCTGGTTTGGTCTCTTCCTTAACACCCAGGGGAGTGGATTTTTCCTGCATCCAACTGGGTTAGAACTTTTGATAAACCATCAGAACCTTGACCCTAAAAGGTGGAATGTGGAGAAGATATTTTACAATGGTGAGTACTTTGAAAGCCTCTCTGAAGTGGAGGAGAAATATAAGAAGGGACAATTGAAGGTAGTCAAGATGAAAAAGCCTAAACTTGAGGATGATATCGCTTCCATGAAACCCTCAAAAAGTTCCGTCTCTGATATCCCCATGCAGTATGAACCACAAGGTGCCCGATACAGCGTCAAGAATAACCAGGTGCTCTTCCAACACTGGAGTTTTGCATTTGGGGTTAATGTGAACAGAGGACTCCGTTTATTTGACATCAGGTTCAAGGGGGAAAGGATAGTCTATGAGCTTAGCATCCAAGAAGCTATATCTGTGTATGGCTCCAATGCTCCGACTGGAATGACAACAAGGTACATGGATGGACATTTTGGCATTGGCCGCTCTGTCTACCAGTTGGTCCGTGGCATTGACTGTCCTTATTTTGCCACCTACATGGATACCCATTACTTGCTGGATTCGGAAAACACAGTTCTTAACAAGGGATCCATTTGCATATTCGAACTAAACACCGGCATTCCTTTGAGACGACACTTTTCCAGTCTCGGTTCTTCCTACTACGGTGGTTTGGCCAGCACCGTTTTGGTCATAAGAACCATCGCCACCATTGGAAACTATGACTACGTGTTTGACTTTATGTTCTATCAAAATGGGGCTATTGAGTCCAAAGTTTCCGCAACAGGATATATCAGTACCTCCTTCTTCATGGACGGAGGGGAGAAGCATGGACATAGAGTGGGTCCTCATACTCTGGGCACCATCCATACACATTTTATAAATTATAAGGTGGACCTGGACGTTGGAGGTAAGTCAATCTCAATATTTATCAACTAAACTTTCTAAACCTTCTTCTGTATAAAATCTGTAGATGCCTCCACAACTGATGCAAGCAAAAAGTAGGGACCATCATAAGAACTGGTTGTAACATTAATGGTAAAGGATATCTCCGGGATGTACAACTTATCCCCTATCCTAAGGATCGGGGATAGGTGTTAGATCATGGGGGGGCCCCAGCGGTCGGACCCCCGCAATTTAACACTTATGGCATCCTTAGGATAGGGGATAAGTTGTACATCTCCCGAACTGCGTCACGGCTCTCTGCATGAAACAAGCATTTCCGAACATGCAGCTCTATGGGAGAGCCGGAGCGCTGCTTTCGGGAATCTCCGTATCTGCCATAGAACTGCATGTCGGCCGCTTCGTGCTGTGGTCAAAAACGCTCGTTTCATGCAGGGAGCTGGGGCTCCATGTGGGAGATAGCGGGGGGCCCCAGAGGTCGGACTCCCTACGATCTAACACTTATCCCCTATCCTTAGTATAGGGCATAAGTTGTACATCCCAGAATTATCTTTTAAAGAGGAACTCCAGCCAAAATTAAATTATCCCCTATCCACAAGATAGGGGATAAGTAGCTGATCATGGGGGGGGGGGGGGGGGGGGGGGTCAAACAGTTGTGACATCCGATCTCCAGATCAGGACCCCCGGCTCTCTCAGTGAGGAGCGCGTATGGTAGACGGCACACACTCCCTTCATTTTTATTGGCGTGCCTAAGAGACTCAAGTACAGCACTGGGGCATTAGCGGCACTCCCATAGAAATGAATGGAACGTGTGCCGTCTACCGCTAAACAATGCGCGCTCCTTACTGATAGAGCTGGGGTTCCATTCCGTTCCAGAGATCGCTGGGAACCCCTGTGATCAGCTACTTATCCCCTATCCTGTGACTAAGGAATAAGTAAATTTTGGCTGGAATTCTCCTTTTTTTTTTTTTTTTTAAATCAACTGGTACCAGAAAGTTAAATAGATTTGTAAATTACTTCTATTAAAAAAATCTTTACCCTTCCAGTACTTTTTAGCAGCTGTATGCTACAGAGGAAATTCTTTTCTTTTTGAATTTCTTTTTTGTCTTGTCCACAGTGCTCTCTGCTGACACCTCTGTCCGTGTCAGGAACTGTCCAGAGCAACATAGGTTTGCTACGGGGATTTTCTCCTGCTCTGGACAGTTCCTGATACACTGTGGACAACACAAAAAAGGAAATTCAAAAAGAAAAGAATTTCCTCTGTAGCATAAAGCTGCTAAAAAGTACTGGAAGGGTAAAGATTTTTTAATAAAAGTAATTTACAAATCTGTTTAACTTTCTGGCACCAGTTAATTAAAAAATAAATAAATAAATAAATGTTTTCCACCGGAGTGCCCCCTTTAAGGTCCCCATACACTTTAGTCAAAAGTTGGCCAAATCAGCCGACTGTCTAAAGCATGCAGGGGGCCTCACAACTCCCCCTCCGGAAAATGATGATGGGGGAGAGCAGAATGAGGGTTGTTGTCTTTCAACTGCCTGACCCTATTGTTCTTCAAGAGAAAAACTGTCTGGCAGCGGCATACCTCTCCTCTTTCCATAGAGAACAATGTGTATATAAGATTATCCCAAAACCCTGCATGTTCACAAGCAGCACCAAAGAGATGTGCCCTATTATGTATAGCAATGGTCTCCAAAATATGGACCTCCAGATAGTTCTTAAAATGGACAGAGGTGTCAGCAGAGAGCACTGTGCTCGTGATGTCAGCAGAGAGCTCTGTGTTCCAAAAACTAAATCATTTCCTTTATAGTATTCAGCAGCTAATAAGTACTGGAAGGATTAAGATTTTTTTAATAGAAGTCATTTACTAATCTGTTTCTGGCACCAGTTGATTTAAATAAAAAAATTTAAAAAAATAAAGTTTTCCACCGGAGTACCCCTTTAACTATCTATGAGAGCAGGGACCTGCACAGGCATTTTGGGGGGCAGGGGCTCAAGTAGAAAAAATGGCACTTCTCATTATTAAAAAAAAAAACAAAAAAAAAAAACTTACATATGTTACCACAACACAGTTCCTGAGGAAAGGGACCTCCGGCAGTCATGTCAGCTGAATGGGACCCGCATCACCCCACGGAGGTCCCAATCAGTGAGGGCATCATAGAGCAGGAGCATTATAGGGGTACTCCCCTGGAAAACTTTTTTTTTTTTTTTTTAAATCAATCGGTGCCAGGAAGTTAAACAGATTTGTAAATCACTTCTATTACAAAATCTTAATCCTTCCAGTACTTTTTAGGGGCTGTATACTAAAGAGAAATCCAAAAAAGAAATGCATTTCCTCTGATGTCATGACCACAGTGCTCTCTGCTGACCTCTGCTGTCCATTTTAGGAACTGGAGAAAATCCCCATAGCAAACATATGCTTTTCTGGACAGTTCCTAAAATCGACAGCAGAGGTCAGCAGAGAGCACTGTGGTCATGAGAGGAAATTTATTTTCTTTTTTTTGGATCACAGAAAATTTATTTTCTTTTTTGGATTTCTCTTTAGTATACAGCCCCTAAAAAGTACTGGAAGGATTAAGATTTTTTAATACAAGTGATTTACAAATCTGTTTAACTTTGTGGCACCAGTTGATTTAAAAAAAAAAAGTTTTCCACGGGAGTACCCCTTTAAAAGGGCAGGGGCTCAAGCCCCCTTTCGAGTCTATGGGGGACATGTATCATTTCCAGTGTATAATAGAAGTTTTTTACCCCTCTGCCTGTTGTCTAAATTGTGCGCAGCTGCATTACATTTATCATTCTTGTGCAGCTACTTTCTTGAATTGCGTTTAAATTTAGAATTCTCCTTAGAGCATAAATTTACCCCGCAGCTCTATTTAGTAGGAGCTTTGTCTGCAGCGTATCTGCACCTAAACAGTAAATGTGTCCTCGTTATTAGTTTTAGAATTTTTTTCTTCATTATGTAGAGTTTTAATCTCACAATAAAACCACTTTTTGCACCCAATTATAACACATCAATTCTACCAATGTCCTTATTCTTCATTTAACATCTGTGACCCCCCTGTGCAAATCCCCTCAAATGTACATGGTGCACTCTACCTTATGGGCCTTGTTGTGCGCCCGCAGAGCACTTTGCGCCCACATATGTGGTATCTCCGTACTCTGGCTAAATTGTGTCCCAAAAAATGGGGATCTTTTTTCCCATTTACCTCTTGTGAAAATGTAAAGTATGCGGCAATACCTGCATGTCAGTGTAAATAATTTTATTTTTATACACTAACATACTGGTGTAGACTCCAACTGTTCCTTTTCATAATGGGTAAAAGGAGAAAAAGTCCCCCAAAATCTGTAAGGCAATTTCTCCCATGTACGGCGATACCCCATATGTGACCCTAAAATGTTGCCTTGAAATACGACAGGGCTCCAAAGTGAGAGAGCGCCATGCGCATTTGAGGCCTAAATTAGGGTTTTGTATAGGGGTGGACATAGGGGTATTCTATGCCAGTGTTTCCCAAACAGGGTGCCTCCAGCTGTGGCAAAACTCCCAACATGCCTGGACAGTCAATGTCTGTCCGGCAATACTGGGAGTTGTTGTTTTGCAACAGCTGGAGGCTCCATTTTGGAAACAGTGCGTTACCAGACGTTGTTCATATTTATTGGGGAGGGGGGCTGTGTAGCGGTATGTGTATATATAGTGTTTTTTACTTATTTTATTTAAGTGTAGTGTAATGTAGTGTTTTTAGGGTACAGTCACACGGGCGGGGGTTGACAGCGAGTTTGCTGCATCTCAATCTTGCAGCACTCCCTGTAAACCTCCGCCCATGTGAGTGTACCCTGTCCATTCACATTGGGGGGGGGGGGGGGAAACATCCAACTGTTGCAAAACTACAACTCAGAGCATGCCCTTTGGCTGTCCGTGCATGCTGGGAGTTGTAGTTTTGCAACAGCTGGAGGCACACTGATTGCGAAACACGGAAACAGACTCAGTGTTTCGCAACCAGTGTGCCTTTAGCTGTTGCAAAAACTTCAAATCTCAGCATGCAGTGACAGCAGAAGGACATGCTGGAACATGTAGTTATGCAACAGCTGAAGGCACACTGGTTGCAAAACACTTGAAAGTTTTTTACTTAACTTAGTGTTTCCAAACCAGTGTGCCTCCAGCTGTTGCACAACTTCAATTCCCAGCATGAATGGTCTGTCAGTGCATGCTGGGCGTTATAGCTTGGAGGCACAGCTGGAGGCACACGGGTTGGGAAAAAGAGTTAGGAAACGAACAATGTTTCCCAACTAGTGTGCCTCCAGCTGTTGCAAAACTATAATTCCCAGCATGGCCAGGCATGCTGGAAGTTGTATTTCGGCAATATCTGAAGGGTCAGATGTTGACAAACTACAACTCCCAGCATGCTTGGGCAGTCTGGGCATGCTGGGAGTTGTAGTTTTGCAACAGCTGGAGGTCCACAGTTTGTAGACCACTGTATAATGGTCTCCAATCTGTGGTCTTCCAGATGTTACAGAACTACAACTCCCAGCATGCCTCGACAGAGTGGGCATGCTGAGATTTGTAATTTTGGAACATCTGGAAGAGCACAGATTGGAGACCATTATACAGTGGTCTCCAAACTGTGGCCCTCCAGATGTTGCAAAACTACAACTCCCAGCATGCCCAGATGGTCACATGGTAAGATGGCTGGATATCAGTGATAGCCACCATCTTACCGGGCGCTGGGGAAAAGTATAACGGAAAGCAGTAAATTTTAAAAATAAAAGGAGAATGATCTACAGTGTTGAGTGGATACAAAGCGATTATAATGTGACGGATCTTGTTCAATGATAAGTTATCAAACATTTCCTAAGTAAATGTATTAAATTGTTGGATCATAAAATAACAATATACAAGTGATCTAATGAATAACTGAACTGGAAACAAATATTCTATATGCAAATTATTTTAAAAGTGCTTTGGAATAACCAAGGAGTAAAAAGCAATATAAAGCAAACCAAAGGAGGAATTGAGATAGGAAAGTGATAACATTCTGGAGGTTCCTTAGTAGAACTTTCCTTCAGAAATAGAAAGGATTTCGCTACGTGCAGTTAAAGTTGGCTTATATTTACGGGGAAAAAGACGCACTTGTGTCAAAATTTTTGGTGCAAAGGAAAAGAACGCAGGTAATAAATCCTTGTGTATTATAGATGTCCCTCCAAGGTACCCTGATTAGGCCACATCTGGAGGACATGCTCTACCAAAACGTGCGCAAAAAAATGGGGAAAAAACAAGCGCTTGCGCAAAATTTTGCGCAAAAAAATACACACAAAACAGGGGTAAAATCTTTGATACATGTCCCCCTATGTGTGCACATCTCTGTATGAGAGTACTTCACCCTAAGAGAGTAGAATACTTAGAGAGTACTATACATTTTTTTTTGGGATTTCTGGCCCATCTCTCTGGTCTCAACGCCCCATAACCAAATTATATATAACAAAGTTATAATACAGAGTAATTCGCTTCCACTACCTCCTTGCGTCGATTTGTTCCGTTTTCATGTACAAGACCCCCACCCCCAGAAGAGCGATAGTGTAGGTCTTTTTATTTCACTGTTGTCTCTGAACTTTCCCAGCATTCAATGCGGTCAAAGGCAACATATCATAAGCCACCTGATCTCCAGGGGGTGTGGCTATGCTGCAGTGGGTGGTTGGATAGCGTTACTTAAAGGAGAACTCCGGAATAGGAAAATGATGGTCCATACTGCCGGCAGTAAAAAAAAATAGACAGGTACATACCTACCTTCGCTTTCCCGGTGCCTCCGGTAACCGACTCCGGCCTCCGCCGCGATCCTCTTCCTGGTTGCCGGTAGTCGGCGAGTCATAGTGTACTCAGCCAATCACCAGCCGCAGTGAAGTCCCGACTGGGTCGGCGATAGGCTGAGCGGCAGGGTGATGTTTTCGGCCCCGGCACCTGCTGTGTCCAGAGTATTGGAGACCTCAAGTCTCCAAAGGATGGGGGATAAGATGTCTGATCGCAGGGGTCCCGCTGCTGGGGCCCGCCGTGATCACCCGCAGCACCCGGCATTCTAAACAAATCAAGTCAAACCCACGCCCCTTGTGACATCACACGGTGCCCCCTCCATTCATGTCTATGGGAGGGGGCGTGTCTGTCGACACGCCCCCTCTCATAGACATGAATGGAGGGGGCATGGCGTGATGTCACAAGGGGCGTGGCCGTGACATCTCGATCACGGTCTCCGGCCCCGAGCGCTCTGAACAAAATGTTCAGAACGCTGGGGCACCAGAGTACCCCTTTAAATTTAAATGGGCACTGTCACCAACTTTATTTTTTGACATGTTGTAGTACTTATGTACTACAACATATCTCTTATATACTTTTATTATAATTTTTTTCATTAAAAAGGTTTAATTTACATTTAAAAACCGGCTACTGAAAAAGGACAGATTTTGGAGTGGCAATCAGTCCTTTTTCAGTTAGGCTGCACTCGCTCCCTGCCTGTCAATCAGACAGGCGGGAGCGAGCGCATTGGCTCCCCGGCCACTGCACATCGCCGCCGCCTCGTTGCCGCCGCTGTTCCTGCACGCCCGCTGCCGGTCTCTGCAGTAACTGCAATTGTAATGAGGGAACGGGGTATGCGGGGGGGGGGGGGGGAGGAGGGAACAGGCTAGTGCTGTAGCGGGGGGGGGGGGGGGGGGGACGGGCTAGCAACAAAAAAAATAGGATGGTGGGAGCTGCCCTTTAAGGACACTTGGCATTTGTGAGAGGAATAGGGAGTCTTCCATTTCTTATATGGTCTCTGGTTCTTATATTAGCGTGTGAACTCTTATAAACCCTAAGTAAATATTTGGTTGCAGGAATTAATAATTCTCTGGTGGGTTATGATATGGAGTTCGAAGACTTGACGGTTCCGTGGAATCGAGAATGGACATTGCAGCAAACGAAGGTGACCAAGAAAGTTCTGGTGTCGGAGAACGAGGCGGCGTTTCTGCAGCACGGACCCATGCCTCGCTACATGCAGTTTGCCAGCAAGCAGAAGAATAAGTGGAATCATGAACGTGGCTATAGGATCCAGATGGTCAGCTTTGCCGGAGACTTTCTACCGGAGAAGAGTTCTATCCACAACGCAATGAACTGGGCTAAGTAAGTGCAACGGGGGAGATTTATCCAATCCTGTCCAAAGGGAAAGTTGCTGAGTTGCCCATAGCAACCAATCAGATCGCTTCTTTCATTTTGCACAGGCCTTGTTAAAAATGAAAGAAGCGATCTGATTGGTTGCTATGGGCAACTGGGTAACTTTTCCTCTGGACAGGTTTTGATAAATCTCCCACAATATCTTGTAATGTCCTATAATATCTAGCACCAGGATTGGTTCCATGGACAACACTTTAGGGGAGATTAATCAAAACCTGTCCAGAGGAAAAGTTAACCAGTTGCCCATAGCAACCAATCAGATCGCTTCTTTCATTTTTAACAAGGCCTCTGCAAAATGAAAGAAGCGATCTGATTGGTTGCTATGGGCAACTCAGCAACATTTCCTCTGGACAGGTTTTGATAAATCTCCCCCATTGAGTCATGGCAGGGGCCATATTAGAATTCGTGATATTTTGTGAATATATGAATATATACGTATTCGTATATTCGCATATTCGCTATGTTCGTTCTTTTTTTAATTTCATGACAAAATTCGTAATGAAATTCGCATAGTGTGCATGCGCAATTATATCTTTCACCTAAAACAGTGTCCAGTTTGGAAGTGGCCATAGTCGCATAAATTTGCATTAACCCCTTAAGGACCAAGGACGTACCGGTACGTCCTTGGTCCTGCTCTTCTGATATAACGCGGGGTTACACAGTAACCCCGCGTCATATCACGGCGGGCCGGCTTCATAGTGAAGCCGGGACCCGCCTCTAATAGCGCGCAGCGCCGATCGCGGCGCCGCGCGCTATTAACCCTTTAGCCGCGCGCTCAGAGCTGAGCCGCGCGGCTAAAAGTGAAAGTGAAAGTTCCCGACTAGCTCAGTCGAGCTGTTCGGGATAGCCGTGGCTAATCGCGGCATCCCGAACAGCTGACAGGACAGCGGGAGGGCCCCTACCTGCCTCCTCGCTGTCCGATCGCCGAATGACTGCTCAGTGCCTGAGATCCAGGCATGAGCAGTCATGCGGCAGAATCGTTGATCACTGGTTTCTTATGAGAAACCAGTGATCAACATAGAAGATCAGTGTGTGCAGTGTTATAGGTCCCTATGGGATAACAATGATCAGTGTGTGCAGTGTTATAGGTCCCTATGGGATAACAGTGATCAATGATGAAGATCAGTGTGTGCAGTGTTATAGGTCCCTATGGGACCTATAACACTGCAAAAAAAAAGTGAAAAAAAAAAGTGAATAAAGATCATTTAACTCCTCCCCTATTAAAAGTTTGAATCACCCCCCTTTTCCAATAAAAAAAAAAACACAGTGTAAATAAAAATAAAAATAAACATATGTGGTATCACCGCGTGCGGAAATGTCCGAATTATAAAAATATATCATTAATTAAACCGCTCGGTCAATGGCGTGCGCGCAAAAAAATTCCAAAGTCCAAAATAGTGCATTTTTGGTCACTTTTTATATCATTTAAAAATGAATAAAAAGTGATCAATAAGTCCTATCAATGCAAAAATGGTACCGTTAAAAACTTCAGATCACGGCGCAAAAAATGAGCCCTCATACCGCCCCATACACGGAAAAATAAAAAAGTTATAGGGGTCAGAAGAGTACAATTTTAAACGTATTAATTTTCCTGCATGTAGTTATGATTTTTTCCAGAAGTCCGACAAAATCAAACCTATATAAGTAGGGTATCATTTTAATTGTATGGACCTACAGAATACATATCAGGTGTCATTTTTACCGAAAAATGTACTACGTAGAAACGGAAGCCCCCAAAAGTTACAAAACAGCGTTTTTTTTTTCAATTTTGTCGCACAATGATTTTTTTTCCTGCTTCACCATAGATTTTTGGGCAAAATGACTGATGTCATTACAAAGTAGAATTGGTGGCGCAAAAAATAAGCCATCATATGGATTTTTAGGTGTAAATTTGAAAGAGTTATGATTTTTTAAAGGCAAGGAGCAAAAAACGAAAATGCAAAAACGGAAAAACCTCCGGTCCTTAAGGGGTTAAAAAAAAATATTCGGCATTGCGAATATATATCACTATATTCTAAATATTGGCAAAATCAGGAAGTGACGATATTCGCGGTAAAAATTTGCATTTCGAATATTCACGCTCAACACTAGTCATGACCTCTTGGACTCAAGAGTTTCAAATATAGTCATGTATGATAGCCATGTTGTATTGTTGGGTCCAATGTCAAAAATGTCACTGGGGGGTCCATGGATTTGGTGCTAAAGATGTCTCTATATCTGGCGGTGCGGCGCTTCTCTATCCGACTGTCAAGAGCAGCACTGTCATATCAGTAATAATTACTGTATATGTGATGTGACTGGATAGAGGATCCAGCGAAGCGCTGCCGGCTTTACATAAGGAACTGTGGCCACAGGCAGCGCCATAACCAAAGGTGCGCTCTAGGCAGCCGCCTAATCTGCCTTTGGCTAGAGCCGGCCCTGTCTATATACACTACTTAAAAGGGACCTCTGGTGGAAACAATTGGAAAACAAATGTTTTTAAATCAACTGGTGCCAGAAAGCTAAACAGATTTGTAAATGACTTAAATTAACAAATCTTAATCCATCCAGTACTTATTATCTGCTGTATGCTCCACAGGAAGTTGTGTAGTCCTTTCCATTCTGACCACAGTGCTCTCTGCAGACACCTCTGTCCGTATCAGGAACTGTTCAGATTAAAAGCATATCCTCATAGCAAACCTCTCCTTCTCTGAACTGTTCTTGACACGGACAGAGATGGCAGCAGAGAGCACTGTGGTCAGACTGGCAAGAACTTCACAAATTTCTCTGTAGTATATGGAGCATACAGCAGCTTATAAGTACTGGAAGAGTTAAGATTTTTAAATAGAAATTATTTAAAAATCTGTTTAACTTTCTGGCACCAGTTGATTTTAAATGTTTTTTCTCCCACCAGAGTACCCCTTTAATGTCTGCTTCAGGATCAAAGACATTTATTAGAAAGGGCTGGTCTAGTTTATAGAAGCCCTGTTGGGGAATCAGTAGAGGGAAGTCCTCTGTTTACATTCTCATCTCTTGGCTAAAGAAGGTCTCTAGCTCTGGAGAACCTGTCTTGTCCTGTACTCATATAAAAGGGCAAAGTGTAATAGCTAATTTCCCCTGCAGAGGAGCTGCAGAGAAATTCCTGGTTTGAGCTGCATGCCGCGCTGCCAGCTCACAAACTGTCCGGTGCCGACCACAGGGCCGGAGTATCGTGACATCACGACTCTTCCCCCGTGTAATGTCACACCCCGCCCCCACTATGCAAGTCTATGGGAGGGGGCGTCACGCCCCCTCCCATAGACTTCCATAGCGGGGGCGGGGCGTGAGGTCACACAGGGGCGGAGTCGTGACGTCACGATACTTCGGCCCCTGTGGTCGTCATGCAGCTCAAAGAGGTGGGTGCCGAATGCAAGATTGTGGGGGTCCCCAGTGTCACGGTCTGACGGTCAGACATCTTATCCCCTATCCTTTGGATAGGGGATAAGATGTCATAGGGCCGGAGTACCCCTTTAACTATGGATCACGTTGAATGAATGTACTAAAGAAAACATGTTCTATAGAGCCATTCCCTTATTGTCACTTCTCTCATCTCTGTTCTGATCTTGTCTCATGGTCAATTGTTCTCATCATTTGTCTCCTTGACAACTGTAGTGGTACCGTTTTATATATGCCCGTGCCCGGGCCTCAGAAATAAAGAAAATAAATTCATACATACCTTCCTACGAGCCCCCGTTGGTCCGGCACAGGCCTCACGGTCCGGCAGCGCAGATGTCATTCCACTTCCTGGGGACGGGGAAGCCTCAGAGCTGTCGGCGTGATGTCCCGCCCCGGCTGGTGATAGGCTGAGCTGACTGTCATGTAAGGAGCTTCTTACATGACAGTGGGCTCAGCCTATCACCAGCCAGGGTGGGACATCACTGCGGCCGGTGATACGCTGACGGCTCTGCGGCATCCCCGTCCCCAGGATGTGGAATGACGTCAGGGCTGCTGGACCGTGAGGCCTGTGCCGGACCAACGGGGGCTCGTAGAAGGTATGTATGAATTTATTTTCTTTATTTCTGAGGCCCGGGCACGGGCATATATAAAACGGTACCACTACAGTTGTCCTTTAAATGGGCTCTCTCATTAAAACTAATTTTTGCTATTGCAAAGATAAAAAATCTTTCTTATATACTTTGTTTTAAAAAAAAATGAAGTTTTCTATGTTTTATTTGTGTTTAAAAAAGCTGCCACTAGGTGTCTCCCTACTTGTCCAGAGCACATTCGCCCCCCCCCCCCCCCCCCCCCCATCTCTTGCACAGACTTGACAGGTACTCTATAAAGGGGTACTCCGTCCCTAGACATTTTATCCCCTATCCAAATGATAGGGGATAAGATTTCTGATCGTGGGGGTCCCGCTCCAGATCTCTGTGCAGCACCCAGCGTTTGTTTAGAATGCTGGGTGCAGGTGGCGGGGGTCGTGATGTCATGGCAACGCCGCTCGTGATGTCACACCACGCCCCCTCAATGCAAGTCTATGGGAGGGGGCGTGGCGGCCCCGACCCCTGCCGCCCGCTCCAAGCATTTGGTACAAAATGTTCCGTACACTGTGATAGCGGACTACCCCTTTAAGCAATCAGATTTTTTGGGTTTCATATAGATTATTCTTCTTTAAGATGTTAAAACATTTGCAGTCAAGAGCTTTCTATATATAACAGGGTTTCGAGTCAAAACTTGAACACTTGAGACGTGTGTGCCAAATAAGTACATGGGCCACCACCCACAATGCGCCATTTTTAATATTGGTCTTGTTATGTGGCTTAGAAGCCCCTGGTCCCCTCAGAAATCAGGGCTCTTGTCTAACTCCAACCTCTACAGCCCCTAGGGCCCTGAATGGGTGTACAGTGAAAGGGGTCTACAAGGGCTTGTATCGTTACGATGTGTTCTCTTGTGCCTTCCAGGTATAAGCTCGCTGTAACCAAACACAAGGAGGAAGAACAACTGAGCAGCAGCATCTATAACCAGAATGACCCATGGTCACCCACAGTCCAGTTCTCTAAATTTATTGACAACGAAAATATTCAGGATCAGGTGAGTATATGGGACTTGCAGCCACGTCAGTACATCTGCGTTCCTTGGAGGCCTTTTTTGTAATATGTTCTACACAAGTGGTCCCCAACCCAGTACTCAAGCCCCACCAATGTTTTATATATTTTTTCAGGTACTCTATTGGAAAAGAACGGGAAAACCCACAAATCCTGGACTGTTGGTGGCCTTAAAGGGGTTCATCTTAGCCCCTGTGATCTCTGCTGCGGCATCCCAGTCATCCGCTGCACGGGGCAAACTCCGCTCCTTACCAGATGACTGGGGACTACAGCCGCCACGCCCCCTCCATTCATGTCTATGGGAGAAGGCGTGACGGCTATGTACGTAGCCGTCATGCCCCCTCCCTTAGACATGAATGGAGGGGGTGTGGTGTGACATCACGAACACGGAGGCTCCCGGTTTCTGTGATCCGGACGCTGCAACTGCCGGCCCAGAGATCATGGGACCCAGTGACGGGACCCCGTGATCAGACATCTTATCCCCTATCCTTTGGATAGGGTAAAAGATGTTTTCTGGCAGAGTACCCCTTTAAGGACTGAGATGGGGACCTTTGCTCTATGCTGACAGATTAGGATGCAGTGTGGAAATTTGACCCATTGACTTTATTGGGCAAAAGTCACTATGTAAATGAAAAAGAAGTAGACATTTTCTGGATGCAGGTCAATTGCAGTCAAGAAAATGATATACTTTACTGGTATTGAATCCCATTACATAGTTGCTATGAAAATTTAGTTGCAGAAAATCTATCTAGTGCGCATTTAATCTTTAAATGGGCACTGTCAGATACAAAAACTTTTGATATGTTGTAAAGAGTGTATAACCAATAGGTTTTGCAATTGCTTTCATTAGAAAATTTTCAGTATTTTATACCGAAAAAGCCAGTCAAACAACTGCCCCCCCCCCCTGCCTGCTTGGACACATACTAGTCCTGCTGTGTCCATGAGTCATCACCTATGTCATGGACACACTTCCTTGATTGACAGCTGTGAGCGCAGGGCTCAGAGCTGGCGGAAAAATCCTCCCACTGTCATCTTGTGTCCCGCTACTGTCAGTGAGGACAAGCTGGGAGTTGTAGTTTTGCTAATGCTAAGGGAGATGTGAGCAGACAGCAAACTGAGGGAGGGGGCGGAAACCTGCACAGTGAGGCCACGCCCCCTCTCTTTGGGAGGAATTCAGACTAGTCAGCTAAATTAAAAGTGTAATAAAAAAATAAATAAAGGTGCTAGACACATAAAAATGAGATGTACATGGTCAGGATTAGGTACTGAGTGATGTATTAAAAAATAGTTTTTTATTGGATCTGACGGGTACGCTTTTAGTGAACCTGTCATGATGAGCTGCGCCAGGATAAGTTTAAACGTCCCGGACAATCTCGTAGCCTGAAACTTCCCCCGAGACTAACTTGATCAGAAGTCAGAATGCCAAAAGCCCCATACAAGTCTATGAGACTCCTGATTGGGAAATAAGTCTCAGGCTACGAGATTACCAGGGACATATAAACATATCGTGATGCTGCTTATCGTGACAGTGCTCATTTAAAGGGGTACTGCCATGCCCGTGCCTTCTGAACATCCAGTTCAGAAGGCTTGGAGCAGCGGCCGCAGTCGCGTTGCAACGTCACGGCCCCGCCCCCTCTTGATGTCACGTCACGCCCCATCCATTGATGTCTATGGGAGGGGGCGTGATGGTCATCACGCCCCCTCCCATAGACATCAATGGAGGGGGCGTGGTGTGACATCATGAGGGGAGCGGGGCCATGATGTTGCGACCGCCGACGCTGCTCCAAGCCTTCTGAACTGGATGTTCAGAAGGCTCGGGCATGGCAGTACCCCTTTAAAGGGTTCGCATAGGTCTACAGTACTGTCAGTCTGGATAGTGCATTATGACCAGTGTTTATGGGTATAACTGATTCCTTCTATGGCGAGCCATGAAGTTTTGGCGTCAAGGCTCACAAGCCACTGATTAGGGACCCCTGCCCTATCTTCTAAATCTTACGGTGGCCATAGACAAATGTCTAACCCGCTTAATGTGTATGAGGGGTCTCAAATTTCCCCCGATAGTAAATATTAGAGGAAAGATGGATCGGTATATTGGACTTCAACATGGGTGTCTGGCAACAGCTTATTCCCTTCTACTATAGTGTGTCCATGTATATAATGGGCCGGGACAGGATGATATCTGTTGGCCACATGGGTGTTTAGCCACCATTACACCCCGATAACATCCAACCAGTACTTCAAACGTCTGCACTACGACAACAACATCAATGAATTGTCCATTTAGACTTAAAGGGATTCTCCGCTGCTCAGTGTTTGGAACAAACTGTTCCGAATGCTGGAGCGGGTGCTGGGAGCTTGTGATGACATAGCCCCGCTCCCTCGTGACGTCATGCCATGCCCCCTCAATGCAAGTCTACGGGAGGGGCATGGTGGCTGTCACACCCCCTCCCATAGACTTGCATTGAGGGGGCGGGGCGGTCTGTCATGAGAGGGCGGGGCTATGTCATCACAAGCTCCCAGCACCCGCTCCAGCATTCGGAACAGTTTGTTCCAAACGCTGAGCAGCGGAGAATCCCTTTAAGTCTAAATGGACAATTCAGTTCGAAGCAGCGGAGTACCCCTTTAAGATGGTTGATTCACACAACCTTAAAAACTGATACTAGGTCCAACACAGAACACTTTATAGTTTTACACAGTACTTTATATTTAAAGGGGTACTCAACCGGAAAACATCTTTTTTTTTTTTTTAAATCAACTGGTGCCAGAAAGTTAAACAGATTTGTAAATTACTTCTATTTAAAAATCTTAACCCTTACAGTACTTTTGAGCTGCTGTATGTTCCACAGGGAGTTCTTTTCTTTTTTAATTTCCTTTCTGTCTGACCACAGTGCTCTCTGTTGACACCTCTGTCCATGTCTGGAACTGTCCAGAGCAGCATAGGTTTGCTATGGCATAGATTGGCTCCTGCTCTGGACAGTTCCTAAAATGGACAGAGGTGTCAGCAGAGAGCACTGTGGTCAGACAGAAAAGAAATTAAAAAAAGAAAAGAACTTCCTGTGGAACATACAGCAGCTGATAAGTACTGGAAGGATTAAGATTTGTAAATAGAAGTAAGTTACAAATCTGTTCAACTTTCTGGCACCAGTTGATTTAAAAAAAAATTCCCTTTAATACTTGACTTTTGGTGTCAAATTTAATACTTTGTTTTATCTTCAGGATTTAGTGGCTTGGATAACAACGGGATTCCTGCACATCCCTCACGCAGAGGACATCCCCAACACAGTGACGGCAGGAAATGGAGTAGGCTTCTACCTCCGGCCCTACAACTACTTTAATGAGGACCCTTCTGTCTTTTCAGAGGACGCTGTGTATTTTCTGCCACATGAAGATCTCGGGTCATGTAGCACCAATCCTCTAGCCTGTTTATCTCAGACGGCCTCTTGTGCTCCTACAACGCCTTCTTTTAGCTACAATGGGTTTGATAATACATATATTGTACTTTAGGAAGGCAATAAGGTTCTTTTTTAAGGGTAAACTCTAATAATTGATGAGAACAAATAGAAATTCCTGTATTATCACTGAATTGGGAATTTACACTATAGATATTGCTGACCTGTTTTCACTAGAAGGTCTCACCAACACTAGAGGTTGTCCAGGTCTCACCAATACTAGAGGTTGTCCAGGTCTCCCCAACACTAGAGGTTGTCCAGGTCTCCCCAACACTAGAGGTTGTCCAGGTCTCACCAACACTAGAGGTTGTCCAGGTCTCATCAACACTAGAGGTTGTCCTTTACACTATGTGTGATCCTAACCTTTACTGAAGACACATAAGGATCAGTTTATAGTACAAGGATTTCCAATATATCAGAATATCATGGTGGTCCCAAAAAAATGGAAGCCATCAGTATTTCTCCTCAGTCCCCATTGTACTTGGTTGACAGATCCAATGTTTTGTTGTCTCGTGTAACCACATTTACTAACACATGTAGTGTTGAGCGGCATAGGCCATATTCGAATTTGCGATTATTCGCGAATATATGGACGAATATTCGTCATATATTCGCGAATATTCGTATATTCGTAATATTCTCGTTTTATTTTCGCATATGCGAACATTCGTGTATACGAAAATTAGCATACACGGAAATTTCACATATGCGAAAATTAACATATGCAAATTTTCGCATATGCGAAAAACCGCACACCAGTCTCACACAATAGTATTAGAGCCTTCTTTATACCACACAAGCTGGAAGCAGAGTGGGATGATCACTGTGATGTGTACTGTAAAAAAAAAAAAAAAAAAAGAATATTCGTAATTACGAATATATAGCGCTATATTCGTGAATATTTGCGAATATGCGATATTCGCGAATAAAATTTGCATTGCGAATATTCGCGAGCAACACTAAACACATGTAGCAATGAGATTGATTACTGAGCACTGACTTTTATAGCAGAATGAATGGAGACATTGTGCCCCCTTCCTCTTAGTAGATCGGGTTCATATCCTCGGGTCGGGGTTCCAGTGAGCGGCAGCTGAATTGGTGCAAATATGGGAAAAAGTGAAGCAAACTATGAACTGAGAAGCAAAACATAAGGGATTCTATATGTTTGTGTATTTTCCTTTGCCAAATAAAAAGAATTTACCAACAATAGTTTTAATGCCGTATTTGTATTTCTTGGCTCTATATTTGTTCTTAGTCTGAGTATTCTGTGATGACAGATAGATAGATAGATAGATATGAGATAGATAGATAAGTTATAGATGATAGATAGATAGATATGAGATAGATAGATATGAGATAGATAGATATGAGATAGATAGATATGAGATAGATAGATAAGTTATAGATGATAGATAGATAGATATGAGATAGATATGAGATAACACAAACAAGGATAAGTTGGCCAGCACTACTGATACCAAAACTACTGCATGGACCTGCATGCACGCTGCTAAGCTGAATATACATAAACAGGAGAATACAGCACCACACTGCTAGCACAAAGATACAGATAAAACATGAAATGCTATACAGCTATAGTGCAAAAAAAATAAAAATGAAAAAGTGAGGTACTTAGCTCACAATTTGGCGGCCAAATAGTTTGGACCATCCCACCACGGTGAGGTGACCTCATTGGGACGGACCCTACACTGTGAATATGCCTCTGTGAAATCAGTTTAACAGGCATTGCAAGGTCTGAGACGTCCAGCACCTTATACACACCTAATAGAGGTGGGTGAGTTGCAGGAGCCAACATGGAGGCAGCCACTCCCCCATATGTATAACGCAAACAAGGATAAGTTGGCCAGCACTACTGATACCAAACTACTCCATGGACCTGGCATACAGGTGCATGCTGCTAGGCTGAATATACATAAACAGGAGAATACAGCAGCACACTGCTAGCACAAAGATACAGATAAAACATGAAATGCTATACAGCTATAGTGCAAAAAATGAAAAAGTGAGGTACTTAGCTCAAAATTTGGTGGCCAAATAGTTTGGACCATCCAACAATGGTAAGGTGACCTCATTGGGACGGACCCTACACTGTGAATATGCCTCTGTGAAATCAGTTTAACAGGCATTGCAATGTGGTGTCCTGGTACCGTATTGCATACCGTACCTAGTGTAGAGGTCCCCAAAGTCAGAGTAACTACGCTCAGGTAGGGTTCCTCAGGTGGGACAGCCCCTAGTCGCCTCTCCTCTACTCTAATTCTCTAATGTTAATACCTGTATATATTTGATAATAATGTATATTTAATATAATGTATAGTACTTGCCTTGTTTAGCGTCGCAGGACCTTCGGTCATGTGACCATGTTAATATCCTCCATTGTATGTTGGAGGACCTTTGGAGGTCCTTGGGTCACATGTTGCCCATAATCCTTGTCAGGATTCGGCAGGTTGGAGGTGGATCCTCTGTGTCAGAGAGGGATTGGCGTGGACCGGGTCGGTGGACCGGTTCTAAGTTGCTACTGGTTTTCACCAGAGCCCGCCGCAAAGCGGGATGGTCTTGCAGCGCCGGTAGCAACCAGGTCGTATCCACCGGCAACGGCTCAACCTCTCTGACTGCTGAGATAGGCGAGGTACAAGGGATTAGACAAGAGCAAGGTCGGACGTAGCAGAAGGTCAGGGCAGGCAGCAAGGATCGTAGTCAGGGGCAACGGCAAGAGGTCTGGAACACTGGCTAGGGATACACAAGGAACGCTTGCACACTGGCACAATGGCAACAAGATCCGGCAAGGAAGTGCAGGGGAAGTGAGGTAATATAGGGAAGTGCACAGGTGAACATATAAATCGCAAAGAACCGTCGCGCGCGCGCCCTAGGGAGCGGGGCCGCGCGCGCCAGGACAGCACAGACGGGGAGCGGGTCTGGTAAGCGTGTCGGGATGAGCATCGCGAGCGGGCGCGTCCCGCATTGCGAATCGCATCCCGGCTAGGGACATTATCGCAGCGCACCCGGTCAGCGGGTCTGACCGGGGCGCTGCGAGTAGGAGAACGCTGTGAGCGCTCCGGGGAGGAGCGGGGACCCTAAGCGCTCGGCGTAACAGTACCCCCCCCCCTTGGGTCTCCCCCTCTTTTTAGAACCCGAAAATTTATAGATAAGGTCCTTGTCAAGGATGTTGTCCTCAGGTTCCCACGACCTCTCCTCCGGACCGCAATTCTCCCAATCTACAAGATATTTTTCTTTACCTCTGACCGTTTTGGATGCCAGAATTTCTTTAACCGAGAAGATGTCAGAGGACCCGGAGACAGGAGTAGGAGTAACAACCTTAGGAGAGAAGCGGTTAAGTATAAGTGGTTTAAGGAGAGAGACATGAAAAGCATTGAGAATACGGAGAGAAGGAGGAAGAAGGAGTTTGTAGGAGACAGGGTTGATTTGGCATTTGATCTTAAAAGGTCCAAGATAACGTGGTCCCAGTTTATAACTGGGGACACGGAAGCGGATATACTTGGCGGAGAGCCACACTTTGTCTCCAGGAGAAAAGACAGGAGGGGTTCTTCTTTTTTTATCGGCATGTTTTTTCATCCGGGATGAGGCCTGTATGAAAGATTTTTGAGTCTCTTTCCAGATGTTGGAGAAGTCTCGAGTCACCTCATCAACAGTGGGCAAACCAGAAGGTGTGGGAGTGGGGAAGAGGGTGACGGCCGTACACCACAAAGAATGGGGATTTAGCGGAGGATTCAGAGACTTTGAAATTGTATGAGAATTCGGCCCATGGTAGGAGATCGGCCCAGTCATCCTGGCGGGAAGAAACAAAATGTCGCAAATAGTCACCAAGAACCTGATTAACTCTCTCCACTTGCCCATTGGATTGGGGATGATAGGAAGACGAGAAGTTTAATTTGATTTTAAGCTGATTACAGAGGACCCTCCAGAATTTCGACACAAATTGAACGCCTCTATCCGAGACAATATGCGTGGGAAGCCCGTGAAGGCGAAAAATGTGCACAAAAAATTGTTTCGCCAACTGTGGCGCAGAAGGAAGACCTGGAAGAGGGATAAAATGTGCCATCTTGGAGAAACGATCAACAACCACCCAAATAACTGTGTAGCCATGGGATAAAGGTAAGTCAGTAATATAGTCCATAGCAATCTGAGTCCATGGTAGCTCAGGAACAGGCAGAGACTGGCAGGCTTCTGGCGAGGAGTCTTATCCCGGGCACAGTCCATACAAGCCCGAACAAACTCAGCAACATCTGCTTCCAGGGTAGGCCACCAATAAAAACGAGAGATGAGCTGGACGGATTTTTTGACGCCAGCATGGCCTGCGAGGTGTGAGGAGTGTCCCCACCTGAGAATCCTGAGGCGCTGGCGTGGAGGGACGAAGGTCTTTCCGGGAGGAGTTTGCCTGATGGAAGCTGGGGAAGCAGAGATCAGACAGTCAGGAGGAATAATGTGTTGCAGGGAGGTTTCTATTTCAGAGGCATCCGAGGAGCGAGATAGGGCGTCAGCCCTAATGTTCTTCTCAGCGGGGCAAAAATGAATCTCAAAGTTAAAACGGGCAAAGAACAACGACCACCTAGCCTGGCGAGGGTTCAGCCGTTGGGCAGACTGAAGATAAGAGAGATTCTTGTGATCAGTGTATATAATAACTGGGTATTTGGATCCCTCCAGTAGGTGCCTCCATTCCTCGAGGGACAGTTTTATGGCCAGTAGTTCTCGATCACCAATGGAGTAGTTTTTCTCCGCCGGAGAGAAGGTCCTAGAGAAGAAACCACAAGTAACACCATGTCCGGAAGAATTTTTCTGTAGGAGTACTGTCACGATTCGGCTGGCAGGAGGTGGATCCTCTGTGCCAGAGAGGGATTGGCGTGGACCGTGCTAGTGGACCGGTTCTAAGTTACTACTGGTTTTCACCAGAGCCCGCCGCAAAGCGGGATGGTCTTGCTGCGGCGGTAGTGACCAGGTCGTATCCACTAGCAACGGCTCAACCTCTCTGACTGCTGAAGATAGGCGCGGTACAAGGGAGTAGACAGAAGCAAGGTCGGACGTAGCAGAAGGTCGGGGCAGGCAGCAAGGATCGTAGTCAGGGGCAACGGCAGGAGGTCTGGAACACAGGCTAGGAACACACAAGGGAACGCTTTCACTAGGCACAAGGGCAACAAGATCCGGCGAGGGAGTGCAGGGGAAGTTAGGTATACATAGGGAGTGCACAGGTGAACACACTAATTAGACCAACTGCGCCAATCAGCGGCGCAGTGGCCCTTTAAATCGCAGAGACCCGGCGCGCGCGCGCCCTAGGGAGCGGGGCCGCGCGCGCCGGGACAGGACCGACGGAGAGCGAGTCAGGTACGGGAGCCGGGGTGCGCATCGCGAGCGGGCGCCACCCGCATCGCGAATCGCATCTCGGCTGGAGGCGGTATCGCAGCGCACCCGGTCAGTGGATCTGACCGGGGCGCTGCAGTAGCGAGGATGTGGCGAGAGCTCTGGGGAGGAGCGGGGACCCGGAGCGCTCGGCGTAACAGTACCCCCCCCCCTTGGGTCTACCCCTCTTCTTGGGGCCTGAGAACCTGAGGACGAGACTTTTGTCTAGGATGTTGTCCTCAGGTTCCCAGGATCTCTCTTCAGGACCACAGCCCTCCCAATCGACTAAAAAATTTTTTTTCCCTCTGACCGTCTTGGAGGCCAGTATCTCCTTAACTGAGAAGATGTCAGAAGAACCGGAAACAGGAGTGGGAGAAACAATTTTGGGAGAGAAACGGTTGATGATGAGTGGTTTAAGGAGAGAGACATGAAAGGCATTGGGAATACGAAGAGAAGGAGGAAGAAGAAGTTTGTAAGAGACAGGATTAATCTGGCACAAGACTTTGAAAGGACCAAGATAGCGTGGTCCCAGTTTGTAACTGGGGACACGAAAGCGGACATATTTAGCGGAGAGCCATACCTTGTCTCCGGGAGCAAAAATGGGGGGAGCTCTTCTTTTCTTATCGGCAAACTTTTTCATGCGAGATGAAGCCTGTAAAAGAGAATTTTGGGTCTCTTTCCATATGGTGGAAAGATCACGAGTCACTTCTGTCACGATGCCGGCTGGCAGGTAGTGGATCCTCTGTGCCAGAGAGGGATTGGCGTGGACCGTGCTAGTGGATCGGTTCTAAGTCACTACTGGTTTTCACCAGAGCCCGCCGCAAAGCGGGATGGACTTGCTGCGGCGGTAGTGACCAGGTCGTATCCACTAGCAACGGCTCAACCTCTCTGACTGCTGAAGATAGGCGCGGTACAAGGGAGTAGGCAGAAGCAAGGTCGGACGTAGCAGAAGGTCGGGGCAGGCAGCAAGGATCGTAGTCAGGGGCAACGGCAGGAGGTCTGGAACACAGGCTAGGAACACACAAGGAAACGCTTTCACTGGCACAATGGCAACAAGATCCGGCGAGGGAGTGCAGGGGAAGTGAGGTGATATAGGGAAGTGCACAGGTGATCAGGCTAATTGGAACCACTGCGCCAATCAGCGGCGCAGTGGCCCTTTAAATCGCAAAGACCCGGCGCGCGCGCGCCCTAAGGAGCGGGGCCGCGCGCGCCGGGACAGGACCGACGGAGAGCGAGTCAGGTACGGGAGCCGGGGTGCGCATCGCGAGCGGGCGCTACCCGCATCGCGAATCGCATCCCGGCTGGAGGCAGAATCGCAGCGCCCCGGGTCAGTGGATCTGACCGGAGCGCTGCAGTGAGGAGAGTGTAGCGAGCGCTCCGGGGAGGAGCGGGGACCCGGAGCGCTCGGCGTAACAACTTCATCTACAGCGGGCAAACCAGAGGACAAGGGAATAGGGAGGGGGGGAAGAGGGTGACGGCCGTACACCACGAAAAATGGGGATTTAGCAGAAGATTCAGAGACTCTAAAGTTGTACGAGAATTCGGCCCAAGGTAGAAGATCTGCCCAGTCATCCTGGCGGGAGGAAACAAAATGCCGTAAATAGTCACCCAGGACCTGGTTAATTCTTTCTACTTGCCCATTGGATTGAGGATGATAAGCAGAAGAGAAGTTTAATTTAATCTTGAGTTGTTTACAGAGAGCCCTCCAGAATTTTGACACGAATTGGACACCTCTATCCGAGACAATCTGCGTGGGCAAACCGTGAAGATGAAAAATGTGTACAAAAAATTGTTTTGCCAACTAAGGCGCTGAAGGAAGACCAGGAAGAGGAATAAAATGTGCCATCTTGGAAAATCGATCAACGACCACCCAAACAACAGTGTTGCCATGGGATGGGGGTAGGTCTGTAATAAAGTCCATACCAATCAGAGACCAAGGCTGTTCGGGGACAGGCAGAGGGTGAAGGAGACCAGCAGGCTTCTGGCGAGGAGTCTTATCCCGGGCACAGACAGTACAGGCCCGCACAAAATCAACAACATCTGTTTCCAGAGTCGGCCACCAATAGAAACGAGAGATGAGTTGCAAGGACTTTTTGATGCCCGCATGGCCTGCGAGGTGGGAGGAGTGACCCCATTTGAGAATCCCGAGACGTTGGCGTGGAGAGACGAAGGTCTTCCCTGGAGGAGTTTGCCTGATGGAGACTGGAGAAGAGGAGATCAGACAGTCAGGAGGAATGATGTGTTGCGGAGAGACCTCTACTTCCGAGGCATCCGAGGAACGAGAGAGAGCATCGGCCCTAATGTTCTTGTCGGCAGGGCGAAAATGAATTTCAAAGTTAAAACGGGCAAAGAACAACGACCACCTGGCCTGGCGAGGATTCAGCCGTTGGGCAGACTGGAGATAGGAGAGATTCTTGTGATCGGTGAAAATGATAACTCGAAATTTTGATCCCTCCAGCAGATGCCTCCATTCCTCAAGTGCCAATTTAATGGCCAGTAGTTCTCGATCCCCGATGGAGTAGTTCCTCTCCGCCGGAGAGAAGGTCCTAGAAAAAAACCCACAAGTAACAGCATGCCCGGAAGAATTTTTTTGTAGAAGGACCGCTCCAGCTCCCACTGAGGAGGCATCAACCTCCAATAGGAAGGGTTTAGATGGGTCAGGTCTGGAGAGCACGGGAGCAGAAGAAAAGGCAGACTTGAGCCGTTTAAATGCGTCTTCCGCTTGAGGAGACCAGGACTTAGGATTGGCATTCTTCTTGGTTAAAGCCACGATAGGAGCCACAATAGTGGAAAAATGTGGAATAAATTGTCTGTAATAATTGGCGAACCCCAAAAAATGTTGGATAGCACGGAGTCCGGAGGGGCGTGGCCAATCTAAGACGGCAGAGAGTTTATCTGGGTCCATTTGTAGTCCCTGGCCAGAGACCAAGTATCCTAGGAAAGGAAGAGATTGACATTCAAACAGACATTTCTCCATTTTGGCATAAAGTTGATTGTCTCGAAGTCTCTGAAGAACCATGCGGACATGCTGGCGATGTTCTTCTAAGTTGGCAGAAAAAATCAGAATATCGTCCAGATACACAACAACACAGGAATATAAGAGATCACGAAAAATGTCATTAACAAAGTCTTGGAAGACGGCAGGGGCGTTGCACAGGCCAAAGGGCATGACCAGATACTCAAAGTGTCCATCTCTGGTGTTAAATGCAGTTTTCCATTCGTCCCCCTCCCTGATGCGGATGAGATTATATGCACCTCTTAAGTCCAGTTTGGTAAAGATGTGGGCACCTTGAAGGCGATCAAAGAGTTCAGAGATAAGAGGTAGGGGGTAGCGGTTCTTTACCGTGATTTTATTAAGTCCGCGGTAATCAATGCAAGGACGTAGGGAGCGATCTTTTTTGGACACAAAGAAAAATCCAGCTCCAGCAGGAGAGGAGGATTTGCGGATAAACCCCTTTTTTAAATTTTCCTGGATGTATTCAGACATAGCAAGAGTCTCTGGGGCGGACAGAGGGTAAATTCTGCCCCGGGGTGGAGTAGTGCCCGGGAGGAGGTCAATAGGACAGTCAAAAGGCCTGTGAGGGGGTAAAGTCTCAGCTTGCTTTTTGCAAAATACATCAGCATAGTCCATATAAGCCTTAGGGAGACTGGTTACAGGAGGAACCACAGGGTCACGGCAGGGAGTACTGGGAACCGGTTTAAGACAGTCCTTGAAACAAGAAGTACCCCAGCTCTTGATCACTCCTGTGGACCAATCAAGGGTTGGGGAATGGCGTTGAAGCCACGGTAGTCCAAAGAGAATTTCGGAAGTGCAATTGGAGAGGACCAAAAACTAAATTTTTTCGTGATGAGGTCCGATGCACATTAGGAGGGGTTCCGTGCGGTAACGCACGGCACAGTCCAATCTTTCATTGTTAACACAATTGATGTAGAGGGGTCTGGCGAGTTTGGTCACAGGGATGTTGAACCTGTTGATGAGAGAGGCCAAAATAAAATTTCCTGCAGATCCGGAATCCAAGAAGGCCTTAGTAGAGAAGGAGAAGGTAGAGGCAGATATCCGCACAGGCACAGTAAGGCGTGGAGAAGCAGAGTTGACATCAAGAACTGTGTCACCTTTGTGCGGAGTCAGCGTACGTCTTTCCAGGCGGGGAGGACGGATAGGACAATCCTTCAGGAAGTGTTCGGTACCGGCACAGTACAGGCAAAGATTCTCCATGCGGCGTCGTGTCCTCTCTTGAGGTGTCAAGCGAGACCGGTCAACTTGCATAGCCTCCACGGCGGGAGGCACAGGAACGGATTGCAGAGGACCAGAGGAGAGAGGAGCCGGGGAGAAAAAACGCCTCGTGCGAACAAAGTCCATATCCTGGCGGAGCTCCTGACGCCTTTCGGAAAAACGCATGTCAATGCGAGTGGCAAGATGAATGAGTTCATGTAGGTTAGCAGGAATTTCTCGTGCGGCCAGAACATCTTTAATGTTGCTGGATAGGCCTTTTTTAAAGGTCGCGCAGAGGGCCTCATTATTCCAGGATAATTCGGAAGCAAGAGTACAGAATTGGATGGCGTACTCGCTAACGGAAGAATTACCCTGGACCAGGTTCAGCAGGGCAGTCTCAGCAGAAGAGGCTCGGGCAGGTTCCTCAAAGACACTTCGAATTTCCGAGAAGAAGGAGTGTACAGAGGCAGTGACGGGGTCATTGCGGTCCCAGAGCGGTGTGGCCCATGACAGAGCTTTCCCAGACAGAAGGCTGACTACGAAAGCCACCTTAGACCTTTCAGTAGGAAACTGGTCCGACATCATCTCCAAGTGCAGGGAACATTGTGAAAGAAAGCCACGGCAAAACTTAGAGTCCCCATCAAATTTATCCGGCAAGGAAAGTCGTAGGCCGGAAGCGGCCACTCGCTGCGGAGGAGGTGCAGGAGCTGGCGGAGGAGATGATTGCTGAAGCTGTGGTAGTAGCTGCTGTAGCATCACGGTCAGTTGAGACAGCTGGTGGCCTTATTGCGCTATCTGTTGCGACTGCTGGGCGACCACCGTGGTGAGGTCGGCGACAACTGGCACTGGAACTTCAGCGGGATCCATGGCCGGATCTACTGTCACGATTCGGCTGGCAGGAGGTGGATCCTCTGTGCCAGAGAGGGATTGGCGTGGACCGTGCTAGTGGACCGGTTCTAAGTTACTACTGGTTTTCACCAGAGCCCGCCGCAAAGCGGGATGGTCTTGCAGCGGCGGTAGTAACCAGGTCGTATCCACTAGCAACGGCTCAACCTCTCTGACTGCTGAAGATAGGCGCGGTACAAGGGAGTAGACAAGAGCAAGGTCGGACGTAGCAGAAGGTCGGGGCAGGCAGCAAGGATCGTAGTCAGGGGCAACGGCAGGAGGTCTGGAACACAGGCTAGGAACACACAAGGGAACGCTTTCACTGGCACGATGGCAACAAGATCCGGCGAGGGAGTGCAGGGGAAGTGAGGTATACATAGGGAGTGCACAGGTGAACACACTAATTAGACCAACTGCGCCAATCAGCGGCGCAGTGGCCCTTTAAATCGCAGAGACCCGGCGCGCGCGCGCCCTAGGGTGCGGGGCCGCGCGCGCCGGGACAGGACCGACGGAGAGCGAGTCAGGTACGGGAGCTGGGGTGCGCATCGCGAGCGGGCGCCACCCGCATCGCGAATCGCATCCCGGCTGGAGGCGGTATTGCAGCGCACCCGGTCAGTGGATCTGACCGGGGCGCTGCAGTAGCGAGGATATGGCGAGCGCTCCGGGGAGGAGCGGGGACCCAGAGCGCTCGGCGTAACAAGTACAGCTCCAGCTCCCACCGAGGAGGCGTCTACCTCCAGTGAGAAGGGTTTAGATGGATCAGGTCTGGAGAGTACGGGAGCAGACGAAAAGGCAGTTTTGAGACGGTTGAACGCCTCTTCCGCTTGAGGAGGCCAGGACTTAGGATTGGCGTTTTTCTTGGTTAGGGCCACAATTGGGGCCACAATGGTGGAAAAATGTGGAATAAATTGTCTGTAGTAATTCGCAAACCCCAAGAAACGTTGGATAGCTCGGAGTCCGGAGGGGCGTGGCCAATCCAACACGGCTGATAGTTTGTCCGGGTCCATTTGGAGTCCCTGGCCAGAGACTAAGTATCCTAAGAAGGGAAGAGATTGGCATTCAAAGAGACATTTCTCCATCTTAGCATATAACTGATTGTCCCGGAGTCTCTGAAGAACCATGCGGACATGCCGGCGGTGTTCTTCTAGGTTAGAAGAAAAAAATCAAAATATCGTCCAGGTAGACCACAACACAGGTGTATAGTAAATCACAAAAAATTTCATTTACAAAGTCCTGGAAGACAGCAGGGGCGTTGCAAAGCCCAAAGGGCATAACCAGATATTCAAAGTGTCCATCTCTGGTGTCAAACGCGGTCTTCCACTCGTCCCCTTCCCTGATGTGGATGAGATTATATGCACCTCTTAAATCCAATTTGGTAAAGATGTTGGCGCCACGTAGGCGATCAAAGAGTTCCGAGATAAGAGGCAGGGGATAGCGTTTTTTTATAGTGATTTTATTAAGACCGCGGTAATCAATGCAAGGTCGTAAGGAACCGTCCTTTTTGGAGACAAAGAGGAACCCTGCTCCGGCAGGGGAGGAAGACTTGCGGATAAATCCCCTTTTTAAATTCTCTTGGATGTACTCCGTCATGGCAAGTGTTTCCGGAGCAGACAGAGGATAGATCCTGCCCCGGGGTGGAGTAGTACCAGGGAGGAGATCAATAGGACAGTCATAAGGCCTGTGAGGAGGCAAAGTCTTTGCTTGTTTTTTGCAAAAAACATCAGCATAGTCCAGATAGGCCTTGGGGAGACCTGGTATCGGAGAAGCCATAGGGTTTTGACTGGCAGGACTGGGAGCAGACATAAGGCATTTTTTGTGGCAAGAAGTACCCCAGTTCTTGATTTCCCCGGTGGTCCAGTCAAGGGTAAGGGAATGGCGTTGCAGCCACGGCAGTCCAAGAAGAATTTCAGAGGTGCAGTTAGAAAGTACCAGAAATTAAATTTTTTCGTGATGGGGTCCAATGCACATTAAGAGGGGTTCTGTGCGGTACCGCATGGTACAGTCCAATCTATCACCATTAACAGAGGCGATGTAGAGGGGTCTGGCGAGAGTGGTCACTGGGATGTTGAACCTGTTGACAAAAGAGGCCAAAATAAAATTTCCTGCAGATCCGGAATCCAAGAAGGCCACAGCTGAGAAGGAGAAGTTAGAAGAAGAAATCCGCACAGGCACAGTAAGACGTGGAGAAGCAGAATTCACACCTAGAGCTGTCTCACCTTTGTGTGGAATCGGAGTGCGTCTTTCCTGACGTGGAGGTCGGATAGGGCAATCTTTCAAGAAGTGTTCGGTACTGGCACAGTACAGGCATAGGTTCTCATTGCGGCGGCGTGTCCTCTCTTGAGGTGTCAGGCGAGACCGGTCTACTTGCATGGCCTCCATGGCGGAAGGCCCAGGAACAGATTGCAGTGGACCAGAGAAGAGAGGAGCCGGGGAGAGAAACCGCCTCGTGCGAATAAAGTCCATATCCTGGCGGAGCTCCTGACGTCTTTCGGAAAAACGCATGTTAATGCGGGTGGCAAGGTGAATAAGTTCATGCAGGTTAGCAGGGATTTCTCTTGCGGCCAGCACATCTTTAATGTTGCTGGATAGGCCTTTTTTGAAGGTAGCGCAGAGGGCCTCATTGTTCCAGGATAATTCAGAGGCGAGAGTAAGGAATTGGATGGCGTACTCGCCAACGGAAGAATTACCCTGGACCAGGTTCAGCAGGGCAGTCTCGGCAGAAGAGGTTCGGGCTGGTTCCTCAAAGACACTTCGAATCTCCACAAAGAAAGAGTGTACAGAGGCAGTGACAGGATCATTGCGGTCCCAGAGCGGTGTGGCCCATGACAGGGCTTTCCCAGACAGAAGGCTGACCACGAAAGCCACCTTTGACCTTTCAGTTGGAAATTGGTCCGACATCATCTCCAAATGCAGGTAACATTGTGAGAGAAAACCACGGCAAAGTTTAGAGTCCCCATCAAACTTGTCCGGCAATGATAAACGGAGGCTGGATGCGGCCACTCGCTGCGGAGGAGGTGCAGGAGCTGGCGGAGGAGATGGTTGCTGAAGCTGTGGTAGCAGCTGCTGTAGCATCACAGTCAGTTGAGACAGCTGGTGACCTTGTTGCGCTATCAGTTGCGACTGCTGGGCGACCACAGTGGTAAGGTCAGCGACAACTGGCAGCGGGACCTCAGCGGGATCCATGGCCGGATCTACTGTCAGGATTCGGCAGGCTGGAGGTGGATCCTCTGTGTCAGAGAGGGATAGGCGTGGACCGTGTCGGTGGACCGGTTCTAAGTTGCTACTGGTTTTCACCAGAGCCCGCCGCAAAGCGGGATGGTCTTGCAGCGGCGGTAGCAACCAGGTCATATCCACCGGCAACGGCTCAACCTCTCTGACTGCTGAGATAGGCGCGGTACAAGGGATTAGACAAGAGCAAGGTCGGACGTTCGGACGTAGCAGAAGGTCAGGGCAGGCAGCAAGGATCGTAGTCAGGGGCAACGGCAAGAGGTCTGGAACACTGGCTAGGGATACACAAGGAAACGCTTTCACTGGCACAATGGCAACAAGATCCGGCAAGGAAGTGCAGGGGAAGTGAGGTAATATAGGGAAGTGCACAGGTGAACATACTAATTAAAAGCCATGCGCCAATCAGTGGCGCACCGGCCCTTTAAATCGGCCCCTAGGGTGCGGGCCGCACGCGCCGGGACAGCACAGACGGGGAGCGGGTCTGGTAAGCGTGTCGGGATGCGCATTGTGAGCGGGCCGCGTCCCGCATTTCGAATCGCATCCCGGCTAGGGACATTATCGCAGCGCACCCGGTCAGCGGGTCTGACCGGGGCGCTGCGAGTAGGAGAAAGCTGTGAGCGCTCCGGGGAGGAGCGGGGAGCCGGAGCGCTCGGCATAACAATCCTTTGTAATGGTGATTGACGCAAGTATGGGCCAATTAGCACTAGTCCAGCCCCTGCCCATATAAGGGAGCTGTAGCCAATTATCGCTTGGGTTGCTGCTCTCGTGGATGCCGGACTAGCAGGACGGATCTGCGCAACTTGCAAAGACACGCTAGGCCTGAAAACCTACCGGCCTTACCTGAACTAAAACCATGAGTTCTAAACTACCCCCGCTAAAGCTAGCGTGACTACTGGACCAAAACTAAATCCCCTAAATCCAGTGGAACAGCGCATAATACCTTAAAGACTCTAAATTGCTAAAGTCCCAACCTTTGTCAATCTCCAAAGAAAGCAGTTGTATGCATAGAGACTGTTCCGTTCATGAAGTTTGCAGAAAATCTTCAGTAAAAGTTATACCTGTTTCAGAAAACTCTCCGGTTGTGGACATTCTATTATTATCTACCTCCCTATCGCTCTTGGGAAGGGTGGTGGTAGGACAAGCATTACTGAGGAGCCCACACCCTGGCGTCACGAATAGCAAGGGTTAGCAAGCACCCTTTAATCACTGCACAGCTACACTCCCCATACCCTACTCCCCCAGGCTATCACATCAAGGTCTGAGACGTCCAGCACCTTATACACACCTACTAGAGATGGGTGGGATGCAGGAGCCAACATGGAGGCAGCCACTCCCCCATATGTATAACACAAACAAGGATGAGTTGGCCAGCACTACTGATACCAAAACTACTGCATGGACCTGGCATACAGGTGCGCGCTGCTAAGCTGAATATACATAAACAGGAGAATACAGCAGCACACTGCTAGCACAAAGATACAGATAAAACATGAAATGCTATACAGCTATAGTGCAAAAAATGATATGAAATAGATAGATGCAGGTGCACAGCTCCAGGATCAGACCCCAATTCAAATGTTAATTGAATAAAAAATAAGGAAGAAGCGACGCTCCACGATTTCAATGTTGAATCAAACAAACATCATTTATTCACCCATCAGTGAGGAGACGAGCACAGTTTCGGCTCAGCGATTTTTCAAGCATAATACAAAGTGGAACATTTTTATAAGCCCCCCGATTACATATGCTAATATGGGAGGGGGGGGGGGGGGTGTATATACACAGTGTTAGATATACAAACCATACAGCATAAAAGTTGTCTGCAGTGATCCATAGTACAATACTTGTGCCAAAACATATGATGAATATTGTACATGTGGCCAAACATACATCTCACATAATTTCATGCGCATCATATGTACAAATGTAACATAAAAGTCATAATGGCCTGATAGGTGGGCGGCACCAGATATAAACATTACAGTCAACCAATGGAGACTGGACGGACGTCACAAAATCTGAGACGTCGGGAGAGCTAGTGGGCAGGCGCGCGCACAACTCTGCGCATATGATAAGCACGAAATTATGTGAGATGTATGTTTGGCCACATGTACAATATGGATCATATTTATTGGCACATGTATTATACTATGGGTCACTTTTATGCTGTATTGTTTATATATCTGACACTTTGGAGGGTGTAACAAACATATTGGAGAACTAAGCTAAGATCTTCTGTGGATGGAGTCTTTTTTTGCCGGACAGGCTGGATGATGTTGAGATCAGAAATCTGTGGAGGTGGCCATCTGGGGTCAACACTTCCGGGACTCCTTAGTCTTCTTCACAGTAGTTCCTATGTTTTAGGGTATAGTGTCTCCCAGTCTTGTATCCTCTTTGAAGGCTTTTTGGGCACAATTCTTCCATGAGGACCACTTCTGGCCAAACAGTAGATGTTGTACCTGGGTCCCATCGGTTCCTGCCAGATGTGAGCTGGTGGCACTGCTGAACATCTTCCAATTTCAAAGGAAAGTAAGTATAATGTGTCTTGATATACTGGACTGTTACGCCGAGCGCTCCGGGTCCCCGCTCCTCCCCGGAGCGCTCGCTTCTCTCTCGCTACCGCAGCGCTCCGGGCAGCTCCACTGACCCGGTGCGCTGCGATACCGTCTCCAGCCGGGATGCGATTCGCGATGCGGGTAGCGCCCGCTCGCGATGCGCATCCCGGCTCCCGTACCTGACTCGCTCTCCGTCTGCCCTGTCCCGGCGCGCGCGGCCCCGCTCCCTAGGGCGCGCGCGCGCCGGGTCTCTGCGATTTAAAGGGCCACTGCGCCGCTGATTGGCGCAGTGGTTCCAATTAGTGTGTTCACCTGTGCGCTCCCTATTTATACCTCACTTCCCCTTCACTCCCTCGCCGGATCTTGTTGCCATTGTGCCAGTGAAAGCGTTTCCTTGTGTGTTCCTAGCCTGTGTTCCAGACCTCCTGCCGTTGCCCCCGACTACGATCCTTGCTGCCTGCCTCGACCTTCTGCTACGTCCGACCTTGCTTCTGTCTACTCCCTTGTACCGCGCCTATCTTCAGCAGTCAGAGAGGTTGAGCCGTTGCTAGTGGATACGACCTGGTCACTACCGCCGCAGCAAGACCATCCCGCTTTGCGGCGGGCTCTGGTGAAAACCAGTAGTGACTTAGAACCGATCCACTAGCACGGTCCACGCCAATCCCTCTCTGGCACAGAGGATCCACTACCTGCCAGCCGGCATCGTGACAGTAGATCCGGCCATGGATCCCGCTGAAGTTCCTCTGCCAGTTGTCGCCGACCTCACCACGGTGGTCGCCCAGCAGTCACAACAGATAGCGCAACAAGGCCAACAGCTGTCTCAACTGACCGTGATGCTACAGCAGCTACTACCACAGCTTCAGCAATCATCTCCTCCGCCAGCTCCTGCACCTCCTCCGCAGCGAGTGGCCGCTTCTGGTCTACGACTATCCTTGCCGGATAAATTTGATGGGGACTCTAAATTCTGCCGTGGCTTTCTTTCCCAATGTTCCCTGCACTTGGAGATGATGTCGGACCAGTTTCCTACTGAAAGGTCTAAGGTGGCTTTCGTAGTCAGCCTTCTGTCTGGAAAAGCTCTGTCATGGGCCACACCGCTCTGGGACCGCAATGACCCCGTCACTGCCTCTATACACTCCTTCTTCTCGGAAATTCGAAGTGTCTTTGAGGAACCTGCCCGAGCCTCTTCTGCTGAGACTGCCCTGTTGAACCTGGTCCAGGGTAATTCTTCCGTTGGCGAGTACGCCGTACAATTCCGTACTCTTGCTTCAGAATTATCCTGGAATAATGAGGCCCTCTGCGCGACCTTTAAAAAAGGCCTATCCAGCAACATTAAAGATGTTCTGGCCGCACGAGAAATCCCTGCTAACCTACATGAACTCATCCATCTTGCCACTCGCATTGACATGCGTTTTTCCGAAAGGCGTCAGGAGCTCCGCCAGGATATGGACTTTGTTCGCACAAGGCGTTTTTTCTCCCCGGCTCCTCTCTCCTCTGGTCCCCTGCAATCCGTTCCTGTGCCTCCCGCCGTGGAGGCTATGCAGGTCGACCGGTCTCGCCTGACACCTCAAGAGAGGGCACGACGCCGCATGGAGAATCTCTGCCTGTACTGTGCCAGTACCGAACACTTCCTGAAGGATTGTCCTATCCGTCCTCCCCGCCTGGAAAGACGTACGCTGACTCCGCACAAAGGTGAGACAGTCCTTGATGTCTACTCTGCTTCTCCACGTCTTACTGTGCCTGTGCGGATATCTGCCTCTGCCTTCTCCTTCTCTACTATGGCCTTCTTGGATTCCGGATCTGCAGGAAATTTTATTTTGGCCTCTCTCGTCAACAGGTTCAACATCCCAGTGACCAGTCTCGCCAGACCCCTCTACATCAATTGTGTAAACAATGAAAGATTGGACTGTACCATACGTTTCCGCACGGAGCCCCTTCTAATGTGCATCGGACCTCATCACGAGAAGATTGAATTTTTGGTCCTCCCCAATTGCACTTCCGAAATCCTCCTTGGACTACCCTGGCTTCAACTCCATTCCCCAACCCTGGATTGGTCCACTGGGGAGATCAAGAGTTGGGGGCCCTCTTGTTTCAAGGACTGCCTAAAACCGGTTCCCAGTACCCCTTGCCGTGACTCTGTGGTTCCCCCTGTAACCGGTCTCCCTAAGGCCTATATGGACTTTGCGGATGTTTTTTGCAAAAAACAAGCTGAGACTCTACCTCCTCACAGGCCTTATGATTGTCCTATTGACCTCCTCCCGGGCACTACTCCACCCCGGGGCAGAATCTATCCTCTGTCCGCCCCAGAGACTCTTGCTATGTCGGAGTACATCCAGGAAAATTTAAAAAAAGGCTTTATCCGTAAATCCTCCTCTCCTGCCGGAGCCGGATTTTTCTTTGTGTCCAAAAAAGTTGGCTCTCTACGTCCTTGCATTGACTACCGCGGTCTTAATAAAATCACGGTAAAGAACCGCTACCCCTTACCCCTCATCTCTGAACTCTTTGATCGCCTCCAAGGTGCCCACATCTTTACCAAACTGGACTTAAGAGGTGCTTATAATCTCATCCGCATCAGAGAGGGGGATGAATGGAAAACGGCATTTAACACTAGAGATGGACACTTTGAGTATCTGGTCATGCCCTTTGGCCTGTGCAACGCCCCTGCCGTCTTCCAAGACTTTGTTAATGAAATTTTTCGTGATCTCTTATACTCCTGTGTTGTTGTATATCTGGACGATATCCTGATTTTTTCTGCCAATCTAGAAGAACACCGCCAGCATGTCTGTATGGTTCTTCAGAGACTTCCTGACAATCAACTTTATGCCAAGATAGAGAAATGTCTGTTTGAATGCCAATCTCTTCCTTTCCTAGGATACTTGGTCTCTGGCCAGGGACTACAAATGGATCCAGACAAACTCTCTGCCGTCTTAGATTGGCCACGCCCCTCCGGACTCCGTGCTATCCAACGTTTTTTGGGGTTCGCCAATTATTACAGGCAATTTATTCCACATTTTTCTACCGTTGTGGCCCCTATCGTGGCTTTAACCAAAAAAAATGCCAATCCCAAGTCTTGGCCTCCTCAAGCGGAAGACGCCTTTAAACGGCTCAAGTCTGCCTTTTCTTCAGCTCCCGTGCTCTCCAGACCTGACCCATCTAAACCCTTCCTATTGGAGGTTGATGCCTCCTCTGTAGGAGCTGGAGCGGTCCTTCTACAAAAAAATTCTTCCGGGCATGCTGTTACTTGTGGGTTTTTTTCTAGGACCTTCTCTCCGGCGGAGAGGAACTACTCCATCGGGGATCGAGAGCTTCTAGCCATTAAATTAGCACTTGAGGAATGGAGGCATCTGCTGGAGGGATCAAGATTTCCAGTTATTATTTACACCGATCACAAGAACCTCTCCTATCTCCAGTCTGCCCAACGGCTGAATCCTCGCCAGGCCAGGTGGTCTCTGTTCTTTGCCCAATTTAATTTTGAAATTCACTTTCGGCCTGCCGATAAGAACATTAGGGCCGATGCTCTCTCTCGTTCCTCGGATGCCTCGGAAGTTGAACTCTCTCCGCAACACATCATTCCTCCTGACTGCCTGATTTCCACTTCTCCAGCCTCCATCAGGCAAACTCCTCCAGGAAAGACCTTCGTCTCTCCACGCCAACACCTCGGAATCCTCAAATGGGGTCACTCCTCCCATCTCGCAGGTCATGCAGGCATCAAGAAATCTGTGCAACTCATCTCTCGCTTCTATTGGTGGCCGACTCTGGAGACGGATGTCGTGGACTTTGTGCGAGCCTGCACTGTCTGTGCCCGGGATAAGACTCCTCGCCAGAAGCCCGCTGGTTTTCTTCATTCTCTGCCTGTCCCCGAACAGCCTTGGTCTCTGATTGGTATGGATTTTATTACAGACCTACCCCCATCCCGTGGCAACACTGTTGTTTGGGTGGTCGTTGATCGATTCTCCAAGATGGCACATTTCATCCCTCTTCCTGGTCTTCCTTCAGCGCCTCAGTTGGCTAAACAATTTTTTGTACACATTTTTCGTCTTCACGGGTTGCCCACACAGATAGTTGTCACGATGCCGGCTGGCAGGTAGTGGATCCTCTGTGCCAGAGAGGGATTGGCGTGGACCGTGCTAGTGGATCGGTTCTAAGTCACTACTGGTTTTCACCAGAGCCCGCCGCAAAGCGGGATGGTCTTGCTGCGGCGGTAGTGACCAGGTCGTATCCACTAGCAACGGCTCAACCTCTCTGACTGCTGAAGATAGGCGCGGTACAAGGGAGTAGACAGAAGCAAGGTTGGACATAGCAGAAGGTCGGGGCAGGCAGCAAGGATCGTAGTCGGGGGCAACGGCAGGAGGTCTGGAACACAGGCTAGGAACACACAAGGAAACGCTTTCACTGGCACAATGGCAACAAGATCCGGCGAGGGAGTGAAGGGGAAGTGAGGTATAAATAGGGAGTGCACAGGTGAACACACTAATTGGAACCACTGCGCCAATCAGCGGCGCAGTGGCCCTTTAAATCGCAGAGACCCGGCGCGCGCGCGCCCTAGGGAGCGGGGCCGCGCGCGCCGGGACAGGACAGACGGAGAGCGAGTCAGGTACGGGAGCCGGGATGCGCATCGCGAGCGGGCGCTACCCGCATCGCGAATCGCATCCCGGCTGGAGACGGTATCGCAGCGCACCGGGTCAGTGGAGCTGCTCGGAGCGCTGCGGTAGCGAGAGAGAAGCGAGCGCTCCGGGGAGGAGCGGGGACCCGGAGCGCTCGGCGTAACAGTACCCCCCCCCCTTGGGTCTCCCCCTCTTCTTAGAGCCTGAGAACCTGAGGAGCAGACTTTTGTCTAGGATGTTGTCCTCAGGTTCCCAGGATCTCTCTTCAGGTCCACAGCCCTCCCAATCCACCAAAAAGAACCTTTTTCCTCTGACTGTCTTGGAGGCCAGTATCTCTTTCACTGAGAAGACGTCAGAAGAACCGGAGACAGGAGTGGGAGAAGCTAATTTGGGAGAGAAACGGTTGATGATGAGTGGTTTAAGAAGAGAGACATGAAAGGCATTAGGAATACGGAGAGAAGGAGGAAGAAGAAGTTTGTAAGAGACGGGATTAATTTGGCACAAGACTTTGAAAGGACCAAGATAGCGTGGACCCAGTTTTTAACTGGGGACACGAAAGCGGACATATTTAGCGGAGAGCCATACCTTGTCTCCGGGAGCAAAAATGGGGGGAGTTCTTCTTTTCTTATCGGCAAATCTTTTCATCCGGGATGAAGCCTGTAAAAGAGAATTTTGGGTCTCTTTCCATATGGTGGAAAGATCACGAGTCACTTCATCCACAGCGGGCAAACCAGAGGGCAAGGGAGTAGGGAGGGGGGGAAGAGGGTGACGGCCGTACACCACGAAAAATGGGGATTTGGAGGAAGATTCAGAGACTCTAAAGTTATACGAGAATTCGGCCCATGGTAGAAGATCTGCCCAATCATCCTGGCGGGAGGAAACAAAATGTCGTAAATAATCACCCAAGACCTGGTTAATTCTTTCTACTTGTCCATTGGATTGAGGATGATATGCAGAAGAAAAGTTTAATTTAATCTTGAGTTGTTTACAGAGAGCCCTCCAGAATTTTGACACGAATTGGACGCCTCTATCCGAGACTATCTGTGTGGGCAACCCGTGAAGACGAAAAATGTGTACAAAAAATTGTTTAGCCACTGAGGCGCTGAAGGAAGACCAGGAAGAGGGATGAAATGTGCCATCTTGGAGAATCGATCAACGACCACCCAAACAACAGTGTTGCCACGGGATGGGGGTAGGTCTGTAATAAAATCCATACCAATCAGAGACCAAGGCTGTTCAGGGACAGGCAGAGGATGAAGAAAACCAGCGGGCTTCTGGCGAGGAGTCTTATCCCGGGCACAGACAGTGCAGGCTCGCACAAAGTCCACGACATCCGTCTCCAGAGTCGGCCACCAATAGAAGCGAGAGATGAGTTGCACAGATTTCTTGATGCCTGCATGACCTGCGAGATGGGAGGAGTGACCCCATTTGAGGATTCCGAGGCGTTGGCGTGCAGAGACGAAGGTCTTTCCTGGAGGAGTTTGCCTGATGGAGGCTGGAGAAGTGGAAATCAGGCAGTCAGGAGGAATGATGTGTTGCGGAGAGAGTTCAACTTCCGAGGCATCCGAGGAACGAGAGTGAGCATCGGCCCTAATGTTCTTATCGGCAGGCCGAAAGTGAATTTCAAAGTTAAATCGGGCAAAGAACAGAGACCACCTGGCCTGGCGAGGATTCAGCCGTTGGGCAGACTGGAGATAGGAGAGGTTCTTGTGATCGGTGTAAATAATAACTGGAAATCTTGATCCCTCCAGCAGATGCCTCCATTCCTCAAGTGCTAATTTAATGGCTAGAAGCTCTCGATCCCCGATGGAGTAGTTCCTCTCCGCCGGAGAGAAGGTCCTAGAAAAAAACCCACAAGTAACAGCATGCCCGGAAGAATTTTTTTGTAGAAGGACCGCTCCAGCTCCTACAGAGGAGGCATCAACCTCCAATAGGAAGGGTTTAGATGGATCAGGTCTGGAGAGCACGGGAGCCGAAGAAAAGGCAGACTTGAGCCGTTTAAAGGCGTCTTCCGCTTGAGGAGGCCAAGACTTGGGATTGGCATTTTTTTTGGTTAAAGCCACGATAGGGGCCACAACGGTAGAAAAATGTGGAATAAATTGCCTGTAATAATTGGCGAACCCCAAAAAACATTGGATAGCACGGAGTCCGGAGGGGCGTGGCCAATCTAAGACAGCAGAGAGTTTGTCTGGATCCATTTGTAGTCCCTGGCCAGAGACCAAGTATCCTAGGAAAGGAAGAGATTGGCATTCAAACAGACATTTCTCTATCTTGGCATAAAGTTGATTGTCACGAAGTCTCTGAAGGACCATACGGACATGCTGGCGGTGTTCTTCTAGATTGGCAGAAAAAATCAGGATATCGTCCAGATATACAACAACACAGGAGTATAAGAGATCACGAAAAATTTCATTAACAAAGTCTTGGAAGACGGCAGGGGCGTTGCACAGGCCAAAGGGCATGACCAGATACTCAAAGTGTCCATCTCTAGTGTTAAATGCCGTTTTCCATTCATCCCCCTCTCTGATGCGGATGAGATTATAAGCACCTCTTAAGTCCAGTTTGGTAAAGATGTGGGCACCTTGGAGGCGATCAAAGAGTTCAGAGATGAGGGGTAGGGGGTAGCGGTTCTTTACCGTGATTTTATTAAGACCGCGGTAGTCAATGCAAGGACGTAGAGAGCCAACTTTTTTGGACACAAAGAAAAATCCGGCTCCGGCAGGAGAGGAGGATTTACGGATAAAGCCTTTTTTTAAATTTTCCTGGATGTACTCCGACATAGCAAGAGTCTCTGGGGCGGACAGAGGATAGATTCTGCCCCGGGGTGGAGTAGTGCCCGGGAGGAGGTCAATAGGACAATCATAAGGCCTGTGAGGAGGTAGAGTCTCAGCTTGTTTTTTGCAAAAAACATCCGCAAAGTCCATATAGGCCTTAGGGAGACCGGTTACAGGGGGAACCACAGAGTCACGGCAAGGGGTACTGGGAACCGGTTTTAGGCAGTCCTTGAAACAAGAGGGCCCCCAACACTTGATCTCCCCAGAGGACCAATCCAGGGTTGGGGAATGGAGTTGAAGCCAGGGTAGTCCAAGGAGGATTTCAGAAGTGCAATTGGGGAGGACCAAAAATTCTATCTTCTCGTGATGAGGTCCGATGCACATTAGAAGGGGCTCCGTGCGGAAACGTATGGTACAGTCCAATCTTTCATTGTTTACACAATTGATGTAGAGGGGTCTGGCGAGACTGGTCACTGGGATGTTGAACCTGTTGACGAGAGAGGCCAAAATAAAATTTCCTGCAGATCCGGAATCCAAGAAGGCCATAGTAGAGAAGGAGAAGGCAGAGGCAGATATCCGCACAGGCACAGTAAGACGTGGAGAAGCAGAGTAGACATCAAGGACTGTCTCACCTTTGTGCGGAGTCAGCGTACGTCTTTCCAGGCGGGGAGGACGGATAGGACAATCCTTCAGGAAGTGTTCGGTACTGGCACAGTACAGGCAGAGATTCTCCATGCGGCGTCGTGTCCTCTCTTGAGGTGTCAGGCGAGACCGGTCGACCTGCATAGCCTCCACGGCGGGAGGCACAGGAACGGATTGCAGGGGACCAGAGGAGAGAGGAGCCGGGGAGAAAAAACGCCTTGTGCGAACAAAGTCCATATCCTGGCGGAGCTCCTGTCGCCTTTCGGAAAAACGCATGTCAATGCGAGTGGCAAGATGGATGAGTTCATGTAGGTTAGCAGGGATTTCTCGTGCGGCCAGAACATCTTTAATGTTGCTGGATAGGCCTTTTTTAAAGGTCGCGCAGAGGGCCTCATTATTCCAGGATAATTCTGAAGCAAGAGTACGGAATTGTACGGCGTACTCGCCAACGGAAGAATTACCCTGGACCAGGTTCAACAGGGCAGTCTCAGCAGAAGAGGCTCGGGCAGGTTTCTCAAAGACACTTCGAATTTCCGAGAAGAAGGAGTGTATAGAGGCAGTGACGGGGTCATTGCGGTCCCAGAGCGGTGTGGCCCATGACAGAGCTTTTCCAGACAGAAGGCTGACTACGAAAGCCACCTTAGACCTTTCAGTAGGGAACTGGTCCGACATCATCTCCAAGTGCAGGGAACATTGGGAAAGAAAGCCACGGCAGAATTTAGAGTCCCCATCAAATTTATCCGGCAAGGATAGTCGTAGACCAGAAGCGGCCACTCGCTGCGGAGGAGGTGCAGGAGCTGGCGGAGGAGATGATTGCTGAAGCTGTGGTAGTAGCTGCTGTAGCATCACGGTCAGTTGAGACAGCTGTTGGCCTTGTTGCGCTATCTGTTGTGACTGCTGGGCGACCACCGTGGTGAGGTCGGCGACAACTGGCAGAGGAACTTCAGCGGGATCCATGGCCGGATCTACTGTCACGATGCCGGCTGGCAGGTAGTGGATCCTCTGTGCCAGAGAGGGATTGGCGTGGACCGTGCTAGTGGATCGGTTCTAAGTCACTACTGGTTTTCACCAGAGCCCGCCGCAAAGCGGGATGGTCTTGCTGCGGCGGTAGTGACCAGGTCGTATCCACTAGCAACGGCTCAACCTCTCTGACTGCTGAAGATAGGCGCGGTACAAGGGAGTAGACAGAAGCAAGGTCGGACGTAGCAGAAGGTCGGGGCAGGCAGCAAGGATCGTAGTCGGGGGCAACGGCAGGAGGTCTGGAACACAGGCTAGGAACACACAAGGAAACGCTTTCACTGGCACAATGGCAACAAGATCCGGCGAGGGAGTGAAGGGGAAGTGAGGTATAAATAGGGAGTGCACAGGTGAACACACTAATTGGAACCACTGCGCCAATCAGCGGCGCAGTGGCCCTTTAAATCGCAGAGACCCGGCGCGCGCGCGCCCTAGGGAGCGGGGCCGCGCGCGCCGGGACAGGACAGACGGAGAGCGAGTCAGGTACGGGAGCCGGGATGCGCATCGCGAGCGGGCGCTACCCGCATCGCGAATCGCATCCCGGCTGGAGACGGTATCGCAGCGCACCGGGTCAGTGGAGCTGCCCGGAGCGCTGCGGTAGCGAGAGAGAAGCGAGCGCTCCGGGGAGGAGCGGGGACCCGGAGCGCTCGGCGTAACAATAGTCTCGGATAGAGGCGTCCAATTCGTGTCAAAATTCTGGAGGGCTCTCTGTAAACAACTCAAGATTAAATTAAACTTTTCTTCTGCATATCATCCTCAATCCAATGGACAAGTAGAAAGAATTAACCAGGTCTTGGGTGATTATTTACGACATTTTGTTTCCTCCCGCCAGGATGATTGGGCAGATCTTCTACCATGGGCCGAATTCTCGTATAACTTTAGAGTCTCTGAATCTTCCTCCAAATCCCCATTTTTCGTGGTGTACGGCCGTCACCCTCTTCCCCCCCTCCCTACTCCCTTGCCCTCTGGTTTGCCCGCTGTAGATGAAGTGACTCGTGATCTTTCCACCATATGGAAAGAGACCCAAGATTCTCTTTTACAGGCTTCATCTCGCATGAAAAAGTTTGCCGATAAGAAAAGAAGAGCTCCCCCCATTTTTGCTCCAGGAGACAAGGTATGGCTCTCCGCTAAATATGTCCGCTTTCGTGTCCCCAGTTACAAACTGGGTCCACGCTATCTTGGTCCTTTCAAAGTCTTGTGCCAAATTAATCCTGTCTCTTACAAACTTCTTCTTCCTCCTTCTCTCCGTATTCCTAATGCCTTTCATGTCTCTCTTCTTAAACCACTCATCATCAACCGTTTCTCTCCCAAATTAGTTTCTCCCACTCCTGTGTCCGGTTCTTCTGACGTCTTCTCAGTGAAAGAGATACTGGCCTCCAAGACGGTCAGAGGAAAAAGGTTCTTTTTGGTGGATTGGGAGGGCTGTGGACCTGAAGAGAGATCCTGGGAACCTGAGGACAACATCCTAGACAAAAGTCTGCTCCTCAGGTTCTCAGGCTCTAAGAAGAGGGGGAGACCCAAGGGGGGGGTACTGTTACGCCGAGCGCTCCGGGTCCCCGCTCCTCCCCGGAGCGCTCGCTTCTCTCTCGCTACCGCAGCGCTCCGGGCAGCTCCACTGACCCGGTGCGCTGCGATACCGTCTCCAGCCGGGATGCGATTCGCGATGCGGGTAGCGCCCGCTCGCGATGCGCATCCCGGCTCCCGTACCTGACTCGCTCTCCGTCTGTCCTGTCCCGGCGCGCGCGGCCCCGCTCCCTAGGGCGCGCGCGTGCCGGGTCTCTGCGATTTAAAGGGCCACTGCGCCGCTGATTGGCGCAGTGGTTCCAATTAGTGTGTTCACCTGTGCGCTCCCTATTTATACCTCACTTCCCCTTCACTCCCTCGCCGGATCTTGTTGCCATTGTGCCAGTGAAAGCGTTTCCTTGTGTGTTCCTAGCCTGTGTTCCAGACCTCCTGCCGTTGCCCCCGACTACGATCCTTGCTGCCTGCCTCAACCTTCTGCTACGTCCGACCTTGCTTCTGTCTACTCCCTTGTACCGCGCCTATCTTCAGCAGTCAGAGAGGTTGAGCCGTTGCTAGTGGATACGACCTGGTCACTACCGCCGCAGCAAGACCATCCCGCTTTGCGGCGGGCTCTGGTGAAAACCAGTAGTGACTTAGAACCGATCCACTAGCACGGTCCACGCCAATCCCTCTCTGGCACAGAGGATCCACTACCTGCCAGCCGGCATCGTGACATGGACTAAGTTTACTTGGCCTGCCCCGTATAGTTACCTTGTGGATGCAATATAATAGTCTTTTGTCTTGTTGTTGTGCTTAGTCATGCCATGGTGTATGACCTATGACACGAAACTGTCTTTGACAGCATCACCTTTGTAGCAGAGTTTGGCTGTTCCTTCCCCAGTTTTGAGCCTCCTACACAGCATTTCAGTTAAAGGGGTACTCCGCTGCTCAGCATTTGGAACAAATTGTTCAGAATGCTGGAGCTGGCGCCGGGAGCTTGTGATGTCATAGCCCCACCCCCCATGATGTCACACCCTGCCCCCTCAATGCAAGTCTATGGGAGGGGGTGTGATGGCTGTCATGCCCCCTCCCATAAACTTGCATTGAGGGGGTGGGGCGTGACATCATGAGAAAGCGGGGCACCAGTTGATAAAAAAAAAAATGCTTTCCAGGGGAGTACCCCTTTAATGACTGTTTTTCAACCAGATAATAATGATAATCATTTTTGCTTCTTTGGTATCATTTTCTAATCATACAACTGACTATAATCCTACAAAATCCCTGACTTCATACAAGTGTACCTACAAGAACTGATGCTGTTTTGAAGGCAAAGGGCGGTCATACCAAATATTCACTTCGCATTTTGTTAATTGGCAAAAATAAAATATGAACCCTTTTATTTTTTTCAATCATTCTTACTTTGCAGCATTTTTTTCACACCTGCCTAAAACATTTTGACCAGTACTGTAAATTTATACAATATAGTGCTGGAGGGGGCTTGAAATACCTGAAAGCCCAGGGGCCCGGCCGTGGGTTAATATGGCCCTTTTTTTATAGAATAGTGCAACCATCTGCATAATACTGCAGTAAGAAAAAAAATTATATAAGGTTTTTTAACATTGTAGTCGGAGTACCTCTTTAACTTTGTTTATTTTGCTTAAAGGGGTACTCCGCTGCTCAGTGCCGGGAGCTCGTGACGTCATAGCCCCTCATGACATTGGCCGGTGGGACACCCCACAATCTCCATGCGTTACTACAGCGTTCAAAACATGTTTGTTCAGAACTCTAGGTTTGGGTAACCGTGGTCAGAACGTCACGTCACACCCCCTCCATTCATGTCTATGGGAGGGGGCATAACAAGCGACCACAACCATCACACACCCTCCCCACAGACATGAATTGAGGGTGCGTAGTGTGACGTCACGGCCACCCGAACCTAGAGTTCTGAACAAACATGTTCAGAATGCAAGAGTGCCGCACAGATATTATAATAGGGACAGTAGTAGAAAAATTGACCGATCCTGGCGCTGGTACTCTGGATATAAGAAGGACTTGGAATCCAATGATATTCCTTTCAATGGATTTTATTTTACAAACACATATGCAACGCGTTTCTGGTCCGAAACGGACTCTTCGTCAGGCAAGACACACCTTGCCTGACGAAGGGTGCACTTCGGACCAGAAACACGTTGCATATGTGTTTGTAAAATAAAATCCATTGAAAGGAATATCATTGGATTCCAAGTCCTTCTTATATCCAGAGTACCAGTGCCAGGATCGGTCCATTTTTCTACTACTTTTCCCATTGCTGTAAGCTGGAACAGCAAGGCTGCTACCAGAGAACCGAGGCTGCCGGTCTGGAGACATACCGACTTAAGAACGCTATCTGAGGTGTTGCGCTCTGAGTGCAACCGAACTCGGTGAGTTTAATCTTATTTTCACCTTAAACTGATCTGTAACGTCCTTCACTAGGGGCGCAAATTCCCCTTCTTTTTCTTTTTTTTATATGGCACAGATATTATAGGGAGTCCCAGCGGCCGGACCCCCTGCTATCAGACATCTTATCCCCTATCCAAAGGATAAGATGTCCAGAGGTGAAGTACCCTGAACCATTTTTGAGATCATGGCCTCCTCTATAATGACCCCTAGATATAGCAGTGTTATAAGGTTTCAAGGTAAAGTAAAATATAGATTAGCAGTAGAGATATTTTATAGAATATGATACAGATCTTTTCGAACTTCAGGAAATAGTTTCCAAGGATGATTTCAATTAAAAGCGTCCATTTTATCCTCTTAAAACTGGGAACTAAGCCCACTGCAGTATGGTTTTCTTCAATTTCCAGGATTCTCCTCCCTCTTTGTCATAAGTTGCACAACAGTTTTATATTTTAGAAGATTTATTCTGAGTTTGAAGATCTTCTTGCTTCCTTCTTCTTCCCTCGCGATCATGAACCCGAAGGCTCTGCTCATACTCTTGGCCGTGGCACTGGTAACTATCTTGGCGCTGGTTTCTGTTCTACTATCTGGAGCAGGAAAGTCTGCAGAAAGCTGTTCTTCTCAGCCCCAACATGGAAATCTTAAAGCCAACGTAGCACCGCAGAAAAGGGACAAGGGCTCAGTATTTTCTGACCTGACACCGGAAGAGTTCTCTGCAACGGTGGACTACCTTAAAAGAAATCTCGGCAAGAAATTGGTCAATCCAGCTGATGCGAAGCCTTCAGAAAACTGTATTTACTATGTGGATGTTAAATACCCCCAAAAACAACAGGTTCTAGATTACTTAGATCGAGAGGGAGAAAAGCCCAAACGGGAAGCTCTTGCTGTTGTCTTTTTTGGAGATCAGGAGGAACCTAACATTACAGAATATGTGGTAGGTCCTCTTCCTAATCCGTCATACTTCCATGATATTACGTTAGAAAAATACAAAGAGAAACTTCCTTATTACCGGCGGCCTGTGATTGGTAAAGAGTACGCCGACGCTTATAGCTTTATGTATGAAAAGGAATTTTCTACAGCACCGCAGTTTTTAAAAGCCCTTGGGTATGATGGATCCAACTTTGCTGCTCTTACCACAACTCCGAGAGGTTTCAAATCTGGAGAGAGAAGAACCTGGTTCGTTCTATTTCTCAAGATGGCAGAAAGTTGTTTCTCTGTCCATCCAGTTGGGCTGGAGATACTCCTGGACCACAGAAGTCTTGATGTCTCCCAGTGGAAAGTCATAAAAGTCTTCTACAATGGTGATTTCTTCTCGAATATGGCCGATCTGGAGAAGCAATTCAATTCCGGCAAAGTTGATGTGATAAAAATCCCAAAAGTTAAACCAGAAGATGATATCGGCTCTATGAATCCAAAGGTCAGTCCTCAACCTGGAGCACCGCTGCAATTCAACCCAGCCGGTAATCGGTACACGGTTCATAAGAACCAAGTGAATTTCCAATCATGGAGCTTCAACTATGGCATGAACGTAAACTCTGGTCTGCGTCTTTTTGATATCCGATTCAACAATGAACGGATTGCCTACGAAATTAGTACCCAAGAGGCAATGGTGATTTATGGATCTAATACACCAGGAGGGATGATCCTCAGATACCTGGACAGTAGCTTTGGCATTGGAAGATTCTCATTCGAATTAGTCCGAGGCGTTGACTGTCCTCATCTTGCCACTTATATCGATGCTCATTATCTTATGGAATCTGACACTCCTGACACAAATAAGAATGCCATATGTATCTTTGAGCAGAACTTGGGTGTACCCTTGCGTCGGCACTATTCCAATATGCACGGCATGTATTATGGAGGACTCCCCAGCACTGTGCTGATCGTCCGAGCCGTGTCAACCCTCATAAATTATGATTACGTTTGGGATTTTATCTTCTACCAAAATGGAGTTATTGAAGCCAAGATACATGCCACAGGATATATCAGCTCTTCATTCTACTTTGCCAATGGAAAGGAGTACGGGTCTAGGGTTGGCGAACATACGTTGGGAACAATTCACACACATTTTATCAGTTACAAAGTGGATTTGGATGTTGGAGGTAAGACATATTTATCAAGAGTTCAAACTCTACACATTAAAATAGAAACACAGAAATGTGCGACTTTAAATGCTGCTATGAGACAGTTTTTCTACAGTATGGAATGTTGGTGTGCAAGAATCTACATAATCGAATATAAGATTTGAACGATCCCTCTTAGAAATGTCCTTTGACAATAAAGTGTCCTCTTGCTGAAACCTCCAGCAACTTTAATCTATCGGGAAACCTGTCAGTAATGGCCGAGCCGCCCTGTAAACAAGTGCTGATCCCTGGTTAATCACATGGCTTGAGTGCCGTACATTGATTGCTGCGTGAACGATCATTGGATTGTTCAGACTGCCCTTTGGGGCAATCATTCATCACCGCACATCCCTTATTACAAGCAGGGCCGGCTCTGCCTATAGGCAAAATAGGAAGCCACCTAGAGCGCCCTCTTGATGGGAGACCGCTCTGTCCGCCACAAGTTTGCCCAACCAGCTCAGCCAGCAGCACCACCATAACCCCCCTCTGATGTGTTTTACCCCAGTAGTAAGGTAATTACATAAGGAGGGGGGTTTGTTACAGTGTGTCACCCCAGTAGTAAGGTGATTACATGGGGAGGAGGTTTGTTACAGTGTGTCACCCCAGTAGTAGGGAGATTACATGAGGAGGAGGTTTGTTACAGTGTGTCACCCCAGTAGTAAGGTGATTACATGAGGTTTGTTACAGTGTGTCACCCCAGTAGTAAGGAGATTACATCAGGAGGTTTGTTACAGTATGTCACCCCAGTAGTAAGGAGATTACATGAGGAGTGGGTTTGTTACAGTGTGTCACCCCAGTAGTAAGGAGATTACATGAGGAGGAGGTTTGTTACAGTGTGTCACCCCAGTAGTAAGGAGATTACATGAGGAGGAGGTTTGTTACAGTGTGTCACCCCAGTAGTAAGGAGATTACATGAGGAGGAGGTTTGTTACAGTGTGTCACCCCAGTAGTAAGGAGATTACATGAGGAGGAGGTTTGTTACAGTGTGTCACCCCAGTAGTAAGGAGATTACATGAGGAGGTTTGTTACAGTGTGTCACCCCAGTAGTAAGATTACATGAGGAGGGGGTTTGTTACAGTGTGTCACCCCAGTAGTAAGGAGATTACATGAGGAGGGGGTTTGTTACAGTGTGTCACCCCAGTAGTAAGGTGATTACATGAGGGGTGGGTTTGTTACAGTGTGTCACCCCAGTAGTAAGGAGATTACATGAGGAGGTTTGTTACAGTGTGTCACCCCAGTAGTAAGGAGATTACATGAGGAGGTTTGTTACAGTGTGTCACCACAGTAGTAAGGAGATTACATGGGGAGGAGGTTTGTTACAGTGTGTCACCCCAGTAGTAAGGAGATTACATGAGGAGGTTTGTTACAGTGTGTCACCACAGTAGTAAGGAGATTACATGAGGAGTGGGTTTGTTACAGTGTGTCACCCCAGTAGTAAGGTGATTACATGAGGAGGTTTGTTACAGTGTGTCACCCCAGTAGTAAGGAGATTACATGAGGAGGTTTGTTACAGTGTGTCACCCCAGTAGTAAGGAGATTACATGAGGAGTGGGTTTGTTACAGTGTGTCACCCCAGTAGTAAGGAGATTACATGAGGAGGAGGTTTGTTACAGTGTGTCACCCCAGTAGTAAGGAGATTACATGAGGAGGAGGTTTGTTACAGTGTGTCACCCCAGTAGTAAGGAGATTACATGAGGAGGAGGTTTGTTACAGTGTGTCACCCCAGTAGTAAGGAGATTACATGAGGAGGAGGTTTGTTACAGTGTGTCACCCCAGTAGTAAGGAAATTACATGAGGAGGAGGTTTGTTACAGTGTGTCACCCCAGTAGTAAGGAGATTACATGAGGAGGTTTGTTACAGTGTGTCACCCCAGTAGTAAGGAGATTACATGAGGAGGGGGTTTGTTACAGTGTGTCACCCCAGTAGTAAGGAGATTACATGAGGAGGGGGTTTGTTACAGTGTGTCACCCCAGTAGTAAGGTGATTACATGAGGAGTGGGTTTGTTACAGTGTGTCACCCCAGTAGTAAGGAGATTACATGAGGAGGTTTGTTACAGTGTGTCACCCCAGTAGTAAGGAGATTACATGAGGAGGTTTGTTACAGTGTGTCACCACAGTAGTAAGGAGATTACATGGGGAGGAGGTTTCTTACAGTGTGTCACCCCAGTAGTAAGGAGATTACATCAGGAGGAGGTTTGTTACAGTGTGTCAACCCAGTAGTAAGGAGATTACATGAGGAGGGGGTTTGTTACAGTGTGTCACCCCAGTAGTAAGGTAATTACATGAGATGGAGGTTTGTTACAGTGTGTCACCCCAGTAGTAAGGAGATTACATGAGGAGGAGGTTTGTTACAGTGTGTCACCCCAGTAGTAAGGAGATTACATGAGGAGGTTTGTTACAGTGTGTCACCACAGTAGTAAGGAGATTACATGGGGAGGAGGTTTCTTACAGTGTGTCACCCCAGTAGTAAGGAGATTACATGAGGAGGTTTGTTACAGTGTGTCACCACAGTAGTAAGGAGATTACATGGGGAGGAGGTTTCTTACAGTGTGTATCCCAAAGGGCGTGTCAAAAGGTGGGCGAATGGGTGGAGTCAAGGGGCAGCAAAATTAGCTTTTGCCTAGGGTGGCAAAAATCCTTGCACCAGCCCTGAATACACGGAGTGTACGGATTGGTCAAAATGACCTGATCAGCCAAGAAAGGAACATTTCCTTGTTCATCAGCTGGTCACTGTCCTTATTACACAGGTAATATCGACCTGTGTGGCCAATAATCGCCCAGCGTAATAGGACCCTAGGTGCTCATCTTCCCTGCAGTGCCACCACAGGAATAATGATGAATTACATGGTGCTCGGTCAAATCGATAAGTGTCTAATGCAGAACAGATCCTCCAGAGGGAAAGATCCTGATAGTAGACGTTCTCTATGCTGACCAAAAGACGAGGGTCCTTAACATCCTCACTCCCCTCCCTCTTTTATAAATTACGCATCTCTGAATTGAGTTTTTTTTTAACTGCACAACTCATAAGTTAGTGGAAAAGTGAATAAATACTGTAAATAGCTGAAAGCAATTGCTTGCTTGGCTCTGTACACTATGTTGGGTTTGTGCCATGTTACTGTAGCTCAGCTTGTTCCGAAATAAGTGAATATGAGCTGAGTTGTGGTTAGGGTGCTTTCACACTACGTTTGTAGTGTACGGTTGCTGGATCCGGTTGGGAGGGGCGAAAACCGTCCGCTCCCGTATCCCAGCCGGATCCTGCCCGAACCCCATTCATTTCAATGAGCTGACCGGAGTCAAACGCTGACTCATCCGGTTGTCTCATTTTTCCCCGTATACTGTTTTCTGACCGGACCTAGAACTGTGGTTTTAGGTCCGGTCAGAAAACTGTATACGGGGCAAAAATGAGACAAACGGATGAGTCAACGTTTGACTCCGGTCGGCTCATTGAAATGAATGGGATACGGGAGCGGCGGGTTTTCGCCCCTCCCAACCGGATCCAGCAACCGTACACTACAAACGTAGTGTGAAAGCACCCTAACCTGGCATGGCCAATACACAATGAACAGAAACAAGGCTTCCGACTCAGTACACCAGCTGACCGGTAAAGGTGCTGATTGTCGACACCTTGCCAAACGGTTATTGTTGGTCTATCCCAATAATAATAGACCGGACACTCAGCAAACCCCATTAAAGGGGAATTCTGGTAGAAACACGTAGAAAACTAATATTTTCAAATCAACTGGTGCCTGAAAGTTAAACAGATTGTAAATTACTTCTATAAAAAAAAAATTTAATCCTTCCAGTACTTACTAGCTGCTGTATAAAATAGAGAAATTTGTGAATTTCTTTTCTGTCTGACCACAGTGCTCTCTGCTGACACCCCTGTCCGTGTCAGGAACTGTTCAGATTAGAATCATATCCCCATAGAAAACCTCTCCTGCTCTGGACAGTTCCTGAGACGGACAGAGGTGTCAGTAGAGAGCACTGTGGTCAGACAGAACAGAACTTCCCAAATTTCTCTGTAGTATATCTGTAGTATACAGCAGCTGATCAGTACTGGAAGGGTTAAGATTTTTAAATAGAAGTGATTTACAACTCTGTTTAACTTTCTTGCACCAGTTGATTTGAAATTTTTTTTTTTCTCCACCAGAGTTCCCTTTAAAGCCAATTGGATCTTTGCGGACCTGAAGATGTTCGTTGTGCTCCGACCTGTTCAGGGTCCATTTAAGACAAAAAAAAAGAGCAGAACGGACCCTAAATGGGTCAGAGCACAACAAACACGTGAATTTAGCTTAGGAGAGTATAAACGGAAAAGAAGCTGGTAAAGGAGTATCCCGCTGCTGGGACGCTCAGCCATCAGCTGTAATTTAGGGGAATAATCCCAGAGATAGTGATTATTTTTGGGGCATTAAAAGTTAAAGGTGTACTCCACTGCCCCAGCGTTCAGAACATTTTGGGAGTCGGGACATCATGGCCACGCCTCTCACTGCAAGTCTATGGCTGCCCCCTCAATGCAAGTCTATGGGAGGGGGCGTGGTGGCTGCCACGCCCCCTCCCATAGACTTGCATTGAGGGGGCATGGCAGGAAGAGGGGGCGTGGCCATTACATCACAACCTCCGCAGCCAGCGTTCAGAACAAAATGTTCCGAACGCTGGGGCAGTGGAGTGCCCCTTTAACATATTAATTAATTAATTATTTTTTTTTATAGGAATTGACAATTCAGTCATGACTCAGGATATGCAATTTAATCCTGTAAACATACCATGGCAACCGGAGGTCAAGATACAACAGCCAAAGGTGGTACGAAGCGTATTGGAGACAGAAAACCAGGGAGCATACGAGCTGCACGCCAAGGCGCCCCGTTACATCCACTTCACAAGCAACACGACCAACAAGTGGGGTCACCCTCGCTCCTACAGGCTCCAGATAGTCAGCTTTGCTGGAGACTTTTTACCAGAGGAAAGTCCAGTAGAGAAAGCAATGGGATGGGCCAGGTGAGTGAACTGTCCTTGAAATACTTTGGTTTTTTCCCAGATAACAAATTTGGTACCAAGAATAAGGAGTTGAGTTACCGGGATCTTATTCCCGAACTACCAGTCTACTGATGGATAATCATGAAATCCATGGACATTGGGGGGGATTTACGAATAATGGCTGTGGTACGTATTTTTTTCTCCTTTTCTTTCATGGGTGGCTTTTTAACTCACTGCACCAAATTTACAAAAAGGCACAAGTCGGGCGATAAATTTGGTGCAATTTCCGAAACGACTGACATACGTGTGAATTCATCCACCTTTCAGGTGATGGTTCCAGGAAGCTCTTTCAAAAGTGATTCCTTGTGTGTTGCTGCAGGGAAGTTTAGTAGCTTCATTGTCAATGTCCTTTATTTTACATTTCATTTTACATCTTTTCATTAGCTCACAGGGTATAAATCCTATGAAGGGAAGGGGGCGTGTCCCTATCTTGTGGTGTTGGGAGGTGATTGGTGCACCTGCTCATGCAGCCTTGTCCATGAGTCATCTCCTGTCCATGACTCATGGACAAGTCTAAGGCTGCAGCATGACTGGTTAGTGTCCCAGTAGGTATCTGGACCCCTAGTGGTGGGATTCTGATGAGCCGTTTTCTTGATAAACGACAAAAAAATTGTAAACCAAACATTTTACAAAAGGTGTCTAACTTGCATCCATAAAAACTTAGTAATTTAAATGTTATGGTTTGAAAACTTAAAGGGGTAAAATGTCTGATCGAGGGGGTCCCACGGCTGGGAACCCCCGCGATCTCTCCTGCAGCACCCCCTGTCATCTGGTGCACGGAGTGGTCTTTGCTTCGTGCCTGATGACTGGCGATGCAGGGGCCGGAGGATTGTGATGTCACGGACCCGACCCGCCCCCTCATGACATCATGGTCCAGCCCCCTCAATGCAAGTCTATGGGAGGGGGCGTGGCGGCCGTCATGCCCCCACCCATAGAATTGCATTAAGGGGGCAAGGCCGGACGTCACAGGGGGGCGGGGGGCGTAGCCGTGATTCAAGATCCTCCGGCCCCTGTATTGCCAGTCACCAGGTACGGGGCGAAGCCCGCTCCGTGCACCAGATGACAGTTGGTGCTGCAGGAGAGATCGCGGGGGTTCCCAGCCATGGGACCCCCGCGATCAGACATAAAATGTCTAAGGGCGGAGTACCCCCCCCCCCTGTGGTGCAGTATAGAATACTCTACGGTTGTGATAACAACATATTCGATGCTTTTATATTCAATGGCGGTCCACACAGCTGCCTTGAAAAGCCAAGAGTAGTCATTCAAGGCAACGTGGCACTTTCCTTGCAATTCTTCTACTTTTGGCAATGGTCAAAATGGTTCAAGCCTTAAAGGGGTACTCCGGCGCTTAGACATCTTGTCCACTATCCAATGGAACATCTCTGGAGAAATAAAAATGGCTTCCACTGATGGTTCCCGTCCAACCTGACAGAGCTGAGAGGATATGCAGAGAAGAATGGGAGAAAATCCCCCAATCCAGGAGTGTAAACCTTGTGGCCTCATCCCCAAGAAGACTGGAGGCCGGAATCACTGCCAAAAGGGCTTCAACTCAGTCCTGAGAAAAGGGTATGAATACTTATGTCACTGTGGGATTCTCACCTTTTAAATAAATTGTCATTATGGCGTATTGAGTGCAGATAAACGGGGGGGGTGAAAAAAAGTAACAGGTCTCCTTTAATTGTCTACAACAAGGTCTAATTTTATTCTGATTTTCGGAGATTTATTAAAACCCGTCCAGAAGAAAAGTTGACCAGTTGCCCATAGCAACCAATCAGATCACTTCTTTCAAAGCCTTGTTAAAAATGAAAGAAGCGATCTGATTGGTTGCTATGAGCAACTTTTCCTCTGCCTGGGTCTTGATGACTTATGCTCTATACTGCACTCCCTTTTTATGCTGTACACTGCACTCCCTTTTTATGCTGTATACTGCACTCCATTTTTATGCTGTATACTGCACTCCCTTTTTATGCTGTATACTGCACTCCATTTTTATGCTGTATACTGCACTCCATTTTTATGCTGTATACTGCACTCCCTTTTTATGCTGTATACTGCACTCCATTTTTATGCTGTATACTGCACTCCATTTTTATGCTCTATACTGCACTCCATTTTTATGCTGTATACTGCCCTCCATTTTTATGCTGTATACTGCCCTCCATTTTTATGCTGTATACTGCCCTCCATTTTTATGCTGTATACTGCACTCCATTTTTATGCTGTATACTGCACTCCATTTTTATGCTGTATACTGCCCTCCATTTTTATGCTCTATACTGCACTCCATTTTTATGCTGTATACTGCCCTCAATTTTTATGCTGTATACTGCACTCCATTTTTATGCTCTATACTGCACTCCATTTTTATGCTGTATACTGCCCTCAATTTTTATGCTGTATACTGCACTCCATTTTTATGCTCTATACTGCACTCCATTTTTATGCTCTATACTGCACTCCATTTTTATGCTGTATACTGCCCTCCATTTTTATGCTCTATACTGCACTCCATTTTTATGCTCTATACTGCACTCCATTTTTATGCTGTATACTGCACTCCATTTTTATGCTGTATACTGCACTCCATTTTTATGCTGTATACTGCACTCCATTTTTATGCTGTATACTGCACTCCATTTTTATGCTGTATACTGCACTCCATTTTTATGCTGTATACTGCACTCCATTTTTATGCTGTATACTGCACTCCATTTTTATGCTGTATACTGCACTCCATTTTTTATGCTCCATTATAGTTCAAATTCACAAACACCCCTTGAAATTAACCCTCTTGTGTTCACTACATAAGCCAGGCCATGGCCTTCAGACATGCTAACTATCTACAATCTTATCCTTCCTAAGGTACAAGTTAGCGGTGACTAAACGTAAGGAAGAAGAGGCGGAAAGTTCTTCCATCTACAACCAAAACGATCCGTGGAGTCCTAGTGTGACGTTCCGTAACTTTATAAATAATGAGAATATTCAAAACCAGGTGGGGAAACATAATATAACATGTATTGTATCTCTGGACACTGTAGATTGAGCATCATGGTCTGTTGCGTCCCTTATTTTACTATTGTATAAAGATCAGAATATATATAACCCGATGTGTGTGTGTGTATGTGTATGTGTGTAAGTATGTATATATGTGTGTGTGTGTGTATGTATGTATGTATGTATGTATGTGTATGTATGTATATGTGTATGTATGTGTATGTATGTATGTGTATGTATGTATATGTGTATGTATGTGTGTGTGTGTATATATATGTATGTATATATGTATATATATATATGTGTGTTTATGTATATATGTGTGTATGTATGTATATATGTATATGTGTGTATGAATAAATGTATGTGTATATGTATGTGTATGTATGTCTATATGTATGTATGTGTGTATGTATGTATATATGTATGTACAGTATGTGCGTATGTATATGTGAATGTATGTGTGTATATGTATGTGTGTGTATGCATATATGAATGTATGTGTGTATGTATGTATGTGTGTGTATGTATATGTGAATGTATGTGTGTATGTATGTATGTGTGTGTATGTATATATGAATGTATGTGTGTGTATGTATGTATGTGTTTATGTGTTTGTGAATTTATGTGTGTATATGTATGTATGTATGTATGGATATCTACATGTATGTGTGTATATATATATGTATGTATATATGAATGTATGTGTGTATGTATATATGAATGTATGTGTGTGTATGTATGTATGTATGTATGTGTGTATGTATATCTGAATGTATGTGTGTATGTATATATGTATGTGTGTATGTATATATGAATGTATGTGTGTATCTGTATGTATGTATATATGAATGTATGTGTGTATGTATATATGAATGTATGTATGTGTGTATGTATTTGTGTATGTATGTTTGTGTGTATGTATATATGTATGTTTGTGTGTATGTATATATGTATGTGTGTATGTATGTGTGTATGTATTTGTGAATGTATGTGTGTATGTATGTATATATGAATGTATGTGTGTATGTATGTATGTATTTGTGAATGTATATATGAATGTATGTGGGTATGTATGTATTTGTGAATGTATGTGTGTATGTATATATGAATGTATGTATGTATGTGTGTGTATGTATGTGTATGTATATATGAATGTATGTGTATGTATGTATGTATATATGAATGTATGTGTGTATGTATATATGAATGTATGTGTGTATGTATGTATATATGAATGTATGTGTGTATGTATGTATATATGAATGTATGTGTGTATGTATATATGTATGTGTATGTATATATGAATGTATGTGTGTATGTATGTATATATGAATGTATGTGTGTATGTATGTATATATGAATGTATGTATGTATATATGTATGTATTTGTGAATGTATGTATGTATATATGTATGTATTTGTGAATGTATGTATGTATATATATATGTATTTGTGAATGTATGTGTGTATGTATGTATATATGAATGTATGTATGCATGTGTGTATGTATTTCTGAATGTATGTGTGTATGTATGTATATATGAATGTATGTATGCATGTGTGTATGTATGTGTGTATGTATTTGTGAATGTATGTGTGTATGTATATATGAATGTATGTGTGTATGTTTCAGCATCACATCCAAATGTTGTTGCAATGACTTATATGTAATAGAATGTGTCAGCAAATAAGAATCATTTGGCCCATCTAGTCTGTACAATATCCTGAATGCTATAAATATTCCCTGGCCCTATCTTATATGAAGGATAGCCTTATTTCTATCGCTATCTTTTATGAAGAATAGCCTTATGCCTATCACTATCTTATATGAAGGATAGCCTTATACCTATCCCTATGTTATATAAAGGATATCCTTATTTCTATCCTTATCTTATATGAAGGATAGCCTTATGCCTATCCCTATCTTATATGAAGGATACCCTTATGCCTATCTCTATCTTATATGAAGGATAGTCTTATACCTATCTCTATCTTATATGTAGGATAGCCTTATGCCTATCCCTATCTTATATGAAGGATAGCCTTATGCCTATCCCTATCTTATATGAAGGATAGCCTTATGCCTATCTCTATCTTATATGAAGGATAGCCTTATGCCTATCTCTATCTTATATGAAGGATAGCCTTATGCCTATCCCTATCTTATATGAAGGATAGCCTTATACCTATCCCTATCTTATATGAAGGATAGCCTTATGCCTATCCCTATCTTATATGAAGGATAGCCTTATACCTATCTCTATCTTATATGAAGGATAGCCATAAGGCTATCCCTATCTTACATGAAGGAGCCTAATGTCTATCCAATGCTTACACTCCTTCACTGTATTTGCAGCTACCACTTATGCAGGAAGGCTATTCCATGCATCCACTACTCTCTCAGTAGAGTAATACTTCTTGATATTACTGCAGAAACTTTTCCCTCTAATGTAAAAAAAAGGACGGGATATGAGATCAGGATAAGTGGACGGGATATGAGGACTGGATATGAGATCAGGATATGACGACGGGATATGAGGACGAGATATGAGGACGGGATAAGAGATCAGGATAAGTGGACGGGATATGAGGACTGGATATGAGATCAGGATATGACGACGGGATATAAGGACGAGATATGAGGACGGGATAAGAGATCAGGATAAGTGGACGGGATATGAGGACAGGATATGAGATCAGGATATGAGGATTAGTGTTGCTCGCGAATATTCGCAATACGAATTTTATTCGCGAATATCGCATATTCGCGAATTCGTGAATATTCGCGAAAATAGCGCTATATATTCGTAATTACGAATATTCGTTTTTTTTTTTTTGTTTTTCTTCACAGTACACATCACAGTGATCATCCCTCTCTGCTTCCAGCTTGTGTGGTGTAAAGAAGGCTCTAATACTACTATGTGAGACTGGTGTGCGAATTTTCGCATATGCTTATGCTAATTTTGTGTATGCTAATTTTCGCATATGTTTTTTCGCATACGTGAATTTTCGCATGTGCGAAAATAAAACGAGAATATAACGAATATGCGAATATTCGCGAATATATGACGAATATTCGTCCATATATTCGCGAATATTCGCGAATTCGAATATGGCCTATGCGGCTCAACACTAATGAGGATGGGATATGAGGTCGAGATATGAGGACGGGATAAGGGATGAGGATAAGTGGACGGGATATGAGGACGGGATATGAGGACTGGATATGAGGACGGGATATGAGGAAAAGAGCTTTGTTGCTTTCCCTCTCCCACAAGGTTTAGGTAGGAAGACAAGACAACACCAAGAACTCTGCTAGTGCTACAATAAATCACAACAAAAGCTAAAGTACACACACAACAAAAGCTTACATTTATTGGGGGAAGAAAGGCCCAGGAAGTTAAAATACATTAGAAATGCCAGGAAAACTGCCACAGATTTGCTGGGTACCATAAATAAATATATAAAATAAATGATGCAGTAGGGATGAAAAAAAATTGTATTTAACAAAATTTTTATTTTTTATAACTACATTTTTTATTAATTTTTAAACAGGGATCAATTTATGTGTGCGGGCAGGGAACTAAAAATGTAGCTGACAGTAATAAAAATGTAGAAAGGGGCCATTTAAATGTAAAATATATATATTTTTTATAATTACCTTTTTTACATTTTTATTAGTAAATGTATTTTAATAATGTGAATTCGAGTAGAATACAGACATAGCGCACATCTACAATCTTGTATAATGATCTGATTGCTTCTCAGCACAATATCAAAAACTAACAGGTTGTTAGTATACATTTTTGATCAAAAAGTACAAGCCCACTCGCCACGTCAAGGCCACCTATTCAGAGTGGGTCCCTAACGTCCCTAGCATAAAATGGCGTAGCACCGGGCGGCGACCACCACCGCCGCGACACAGGTGCCCACGGGGGGGAGCGACCCACTGGCAGAGCGGCCCCAATGCCTCTCAAACCAGTCTATAGGCCGCACCCGCCCGCAGACACAGCGCCACGGCAGCAACGGACGCCGCCCCGCACCACACCAGTGTGAACAAGGTGTAATGGCTCACTTACCTTGCTCTCCCAGTCAGACTGGGAGGCTGCTAGGAGTGAAATGGCCCTAGTGTGGCTAATTACCACCTATATAGGGTTGGGCTGAGGGGGTGGGGAAGAGTGCAACACATGTTCAAAAAAAAAAAAAAAAAAAAAAAGGAAGGATAGAAATCACATTCAAAATTTTTATTTTAATAATGTGTTTAATAAAGTGTGTGTGTTTCACTTTTTTTTCTATTTTTATTTTTAGGTAGTACTACTACTCCCAGCATGGAACAGACTGTTCCATGATGGGAGTAGTAGTACCTATACTAATAGGCAGATTGCCCCAGTTGTCACTCCTGACACCCAAAGCGATTGTCCTATCTATAGCAGAGATGCGGAGCAACGCTGTACAGCGCTCGCATCTTTGCACTATACTCCAGTCGGCCAGTGATGTGAATAGAATTTACATCACTCATTCATGTTGTCTACCCAGAGTGGGGATTGGCCGGATGGTTGCAGCCAATCACCGCTCTCAGCGGGAAATATGAATGAGTGATGTGAATTTCTATTCACATCACTGGCCGGAGTATAGTGCAGAGATGTGAGCGCTGTATAGAGCCGCTCCGCATCTCTGCTATAGATAGGACGATCGCATTGGGTGTCAGGAGTGACACCCGCTGTGATCTGTCCTTAACTGCAGGTACCTCTACTCCCAACATGGAGCACGCTCTGCTCCATGCTGGGAGCTGTAAAGCCTGCATTAATAGACAGATCGCAGCAAGTGTCACTTCTGACACCTGTTGTGATCTGTCTATTAATGCAGGTGTGGTGTCCCGGTACCGTATTACATACAGTACCTTGGTAGGGGTCCCCAAAGTCAGAGTTCCTAGGAGCTGTGGGGTCCTCAGGTCTAGTCTTCCCCTAGTCACCCCTTAAATAACTAATATATTACTCAGGTAAATGTATATAGAAAGTGTACTTACATTGCGCTTGCGTCACGTGACCCGCAGGTCACATCACATCACTCATTCATATTTCCCGCTGAGAGCGGTGATTGGCTGCAACCATCCGGCCAATCCCCACTCTGGGCAGACAACATGAATGAGTGATGTAAATTCTATTCACATCACTGGCCGACTGGAGTATAGTGCAAAGATGCGAGCGCTGTACAGCGTTGCTCCGCATCTCTGCTATAGAAAGGACAATCGCTTTGGGTGTCAGGAGTGACAACTGGGGCGATCTGCCTATTAGTACAGGTACTACTACTCCCATCATGGAACAGTCTGTTCCATGCTGGGAGTAGTAGTACTACCTAAAAATAAAAATAGAAAAAAAAAGTGAAACACACACACTTTATTAAACACATTATTAAAATACATTTACTAATAAAAATGTTAAAAAAGTTAATTATAAAAAATATATTATTTTTACATTTAAATGGCCCCTTTCTACATTTTTATTACTGTCAGCTACATTTTTAGTTCCCTGCCCGCACACATAAATTGATCCCTGTTTAAAAATTAATAAAAAATGTAGTTATAAAAAATAAAAATTTTGTTAAATACAATTTTTTTTCATCCCTACTGAATCATTTATTTTATTTATTTATTTAGTCTCTAGTCTCTATGGTAGTTAAAAAGGACCTTTGGAGGTTCTTAGGCCATGTGATACCCACAATGCTTTGTGAGGCTGATTGACAGATGGTGTGGACCAATCCTCGAAGGGCCAGCCCCTGCCCATATAAGGAAGCTGCGGCCATTAGTCTCTCTCTTGGGTTGCTGTCACTGAATGAGGTCAACGACAATTACTAGGCCAAAGCCTTGCGGCCTCGGCTGAATTATATAGTGAGTTCTTCTAAATTCCCCGCAATTATTGGCAAGGACCCTGGACCTAAACATAACCCTAAATCCAGCGCATCTACGCATACTAAATCCCTACAAGCTAAAGAACTTACTAAAAGTCCGAACGAAGGGTGAATCTTAGCCAAGCTCTTCATAGACTCTGTTACAAAGACTTTTCATTGAAAGACTTTTCACAAAGAGTTTTCATTGAAGCTCTGGTTGTGGACAATACTTTATTCTGCAAACACCTATCGTCCTTGGGAAGGGTGGCGATAGGCCAAGTCATACAGCATTTAACCCCCGACTGACAAGGGTTAACAGCACCCTTTATAGCCTGCACAGCAACATCCTGATCCCCATTCACACCCACAAGGCACCACACAGGTACTACAGCTCCCAGCATGGAGCAGAGTGTGCTCCATGTTAGGAGCAGTAGTACCTGCAGTAAAGGACAGATCACAGCGGGTGTCACTCCTGACACCCGCTGTGATCCTCCTGTATAATGTATAGATGCGGTCGCTCTTCTATGGTCCCCTGCACTGCCGTATATATCCACATATTCATATTTTCCACAGAGAGTTGGGATTGGCTGGAACCATCTGGCCAATCACAGCTCTCTGCAGGAAATCTGAATAGGTGTATATATACGGCAGTGCGGGGGACCATAGAAGAGCGGCCGCATCTATACATTATACAGGAGGATCACAATAGGGTGTCAGGAGTGACACCCGGGGCGATCTGCCAATTAGTACATGTACTACTACTCCCATCATGGAAAAGACTACTACTCCCATCATGGAACAGTGTGTTTCATGCTAGAAGTAGTAGTACTACCTAAAAAAAAAAAAATTTAAAATAAAGAAAAAAAGGGAAAAAAGTTAAAAAACACACACACACTTTATTCAAAATATTATTAAAATATATTAATAAAAAGTTTAACAAAATTAATTGTAACAAATATATTATTTTTACATTTAAATGGCCCCTTTCTAAATTTTTATCATTGTCGGCTACATTTCTAGTTCTCTGTCTGCACACATAAATTGATCCCTGTTTAAAAATTAATAAAAATTTTCTTAGAAAAAAGATAAATTTCGTTAAATGCAATTTTTCCATCATTACTGTATCTTTTTTATTTTTATTTTTTATGGTACCCTACAAAATTTTATTAAAAAAGTCAAAAAAGTGTTTTTTTTACTCCCATAGACTTCTATGGGAGAAAAATGTCAAGATTTTCCCCAAAAAAATGCCAAAGTCTCAACAAGAGGTCATTTTTGAAAAACTGCCAAAAAGAGCTGAAAAACACCCAAAGGATTAAAATTACACCAAACTGAAAAACGCCAAGTGGATCTGGCACTTTGAAGTTCACTATTGACTTGCAAATTTTCACAGAAAAAACTCCATGCGGCAAAATGGGTGTTTTTATCGCGTTTTTGCATGAAAAACCTCAGTGGAATCCTAGCCTTATAGGGGGTTAGGTAAATGATGACACAAACTATACTATTGTCCCTGCTTCAAAATCTATGTTTGGAACATTCATGCACAAAAGTGCCCCCTATCTTTATAGGGATCTAGGATTTGTGTGTAATGATCAAATCATCCCTAGTGGCTGTACCTGGAATTGCAGCTCTCTGCAGCAAGCCAATGGGACTGAGGTGCAGTACTGGCGTAGCAACTATAAATTGTACAAAACTGCGCCTGGTAAACAATGATGAGGTCACAGGGTTGGCTGGAGCACCATAACAGCTTAAAGGGGTACTCCGGGAAACCTGATCTATTCTATATATGATAAGTAAGGTTCTTGTACTCCTAAGCTAGGTTCACACTGCAGAATCTCTGGGCAGAATTTCTGCGGGAGATCGAGCCGGCGGCACTAGGACCACGCGGACTGCATTGCCGTCCCCATAGATGGCACTGCATTTCTGAACAGATTTCCCAAAAGATCCACCCAGAAATGCATTGCCGTCTATGGGGACGGCAATGCAGTCCGCCAGGTCCTAGTGCCGCTGGCTCGATCTCCGGCAGATATTCTACCCGGAGATTCCGTAGTGTGAACCCAGCCTTAGGGTCTATTTACACGGCAGGATTTCTGCTTGCGGAATTCCACCTCAAATTAAAGCCCATAGACTTTGATGGGATTCCGCACTCCCATTCACACTTCTGAATTTCGGCTTGCGGAATTCCACCTCAAATTAAAGCCCATAGACTTCTATGGGATTCCGCACTCCCATTCACACTTCTGAATTTCGGCTTGCGGAATTCCACCTCAAATTAAAGCCCATAGACTTCTATGGGATTCCGCACTCCCATTCACACTTCTGAATTTCCGCTTGCGGAATTCCACCTCAAATTAAAGCCCATAGACTTCTATGGGATTCCGCACTCCTATTCACACTTCTGAATTTCCGCTTGCGGAATTCCACCTCAAATTAAAGCCCATAGACTTCTATGGGATTCCGCACTCCTATTCACACTTCTGAATTTCCGCTTGCGGAAATTCAGAAGTGTGAATAGCAGTGCGGAATCCCATAGAAGTCTATGGGCTTTAATTTGAGGTGGAATTCCGCAAGCGGAAATCCTACCGTGTGAATTAACCCTTATGAATATCTTGTGAGGGAAAGGAACATGTCTATTTGGAGTCCAACCTGTTGTCTCTCTCCCCTTAGGACTTGGTTGCCTGGATCACAGTGGGGTTCCTTCACATTCCGCACTCGGAGGACCTTCCCAACACGGCCACTCCAGGGAATGCTGTAGGGTTTCTCCTCAGGCCCTACAATTACTTTGACGTAGATCCTTCTGTGCATTCAGCAGACGGAGTTTATTTCCAGAGTGAACAGGACTATGGGTCTTGTGATGTGAACCATCTTGCCTGCTTATCCGAAAAAGCGTTCTGTATACCCAAGATCCCTCCATTCACCTATGAAGGCTTTAAGACTCTGGTGAACTTATAATGTCATCTTTATTTAGTTTTTGTCTTGGAAAGAGACGTCACGATGATGTCATCCAGTCTGAGCATCATCCATCACAACCGGTTTAAACGGCAGCTTAAAATGGGAGTAAACCATTGTCATGTTTTAGGTTTATCTTCTTATTGTATATATTTTACAGTTATTTACATTCACCCCAGATAAACAATACCCATAGCCAGGGGCATACTTAGAGTATTTGGTCCTTTATTTGTAGCCCCCCTCTCTGCTCCTATATAGTAGTAGCCCCCCTCTGTGCCCCTACATAGTAGTAGCTGCTCTCTCTGCTCTTATTTAGTAGTAGCCTTGTCTCTGCCCCTATATAGTAGTAGCCCCCTCTCTGCCCCTATATTGTAGTAGCCCCCTCTCTGCCCCTATATTGTAGTAGCTCCTCTCTGTGCTTCTTTATAGTACTTAGGCCCCCTCTGTGCTAATATTAAGTCCATATAGTTACTTGCCCCCTATATGGTAGTTAGGACTCCTCTTTACTAATATATAGTAGTTATGTCCCTTTGTGCCCCTATATAGTAGTTAGACTTCCTCTGTGCCCCTGTATAGTAGCAGACCTTCTCTGTGCCCCCTTTATAATAACAGGCCCCCTCTGTGCTCCTATATAGTAGTAGCCCCCATCTGTGACCCTACATAGTAGTAGCTGCTCTCTCTGCTCTTATTTAGTAGTAGCCCCCTCTCTGCCCCTATATTGTAGTAGCTCCTCTCTGTGCTTCTTTATAGTACTCAGGCCACCTCTGTGCTAATATTAAGTCCATGTAGTGATTTGCCCCCTATATGGTAGTTAGGACTCTTCTTTACTAATATATAGTAGTTATGTCCCTTTGTGCCCCTATATAGTAGTTAGACTTCCTCTGTGCCCTATATAGTAGTAGCCCCCCTCTGTGCTCCCATATATTAGTAGCTCCCTCTGTGCCCCCTATATAGTAGTAACTCCTTCTGTGATCCCCATGTAGTAGTAGCTCCCCTCTGTGCTCCTATATAATACTTAGGTCCCCTCTGTGCTACTATAAAGTAATTTAGCCTCTGTGCCTCTATATAGTAGTTAGGCCCCCTATGTGCTACTGTATAGTAGTAGGCCCCCTCTGTGCTCCTATATATAGTAGCAGGCCGCCTTTGTACCCGTATATAGTAGAAGACCTCCCTCTGAGTCCCCTATATAGTATTAGGCCCCATCTGTGCCCCTATATAATAGTAGGCCTCCTTTCTGCCCCTATATAGTAGTAGGCCTCCTTTCTGCCCCTATATAGTAGTAGGACCCCCTCACATAATGCCCCAATACTGTAGGCCCCCCTACAAAATGGAAAACAACACAAGTGCATAGTTTAAAGCAGCATTCGTCTGGGGATTTGGTACCCCTCTGGTCAGCGGCACTCGGGGTGGATGCACCCCCTCACCAGGTACGCCACTGTCCATAGTATAGACTCATATGATGTCTACCGTGTTATGGACATATTCTCCCCTGGATGCATACAGCCTCCAAATACTTCTGTATGACGGTGTGGACATCCATGTTGTTGAAATATGGATGTCTACAAGAAATAACATTGATGCAACAATTTTAAGGAAAACATATTTTGTATAAGACCTGTTTAACTCAAGACAATGGTTGATCAATATAAACTCCCTACAATATTAATAAAATATATTATCCAATCATTTCATGTCTTGTTGACTTTTGCTTTAATCCCATGTTTAACACTTTTTAAAAAAAAATGTCACATTGTCTATTCTAGAAAAAAAAAATGTAAATGTAAATTTTGCCAGTGTGTCCATACAGGACTTGCAAAACCCATTGGCCCTGATTTACTAAGAGTGTTGTGTAGGTTTCTTTGTGGGTTTTAATTCCCTACAATTTATTTTCCACGGTATTTACTAAGGTTTCCCTACATTTAGTTTTTTTTACACCTGCTCTGATCTGTCGGGTTCTCAGCTCAAATCCACCACATTTTCTGTGGAAACCTTAGTAAATATTTTGGGTTTTTGTGAAAATGTCGGGAACACGCCCCTTTCTGAGACCACGCTCCCATTTCCCCGGCGGCTACGCCCCTTTTTCGGGTTTTCTTAGCAAAATGGAGAGTTAGTCAGGGTTTTTTCAATTCTGGCACAAACTCTGGCGCAGACAGAATTTCTGGCGCAATGTGACAGCCTCTGGCGCACAACCCGACAAAACATGTCGGGTTTGCAATAGTAAATGAGGGCCATTGTGTTCAATGCGCATAGTGTTGTGCTTATTTTCCCCTATGGTATACCTATAGTGGTCGCAAGAGTCGCAATTGCGACCGGGCCCTTAGCCACTGAGTGCAGGGATGGAGGACAAGCTGAGAAGGGGGGGGGGGGGGATGATGGGGGACTGGTGTGACTGTATTGGGGACACACTGATAAGGGGGTTGGTCTGACTGTATTGGGGACACACTGATAGGGGGGCTGGTGTTGATGGAGATGGGGACATGCCATTTATTTGCACTGGGGCCCTGTGGTTTCCGGCTACACCCCTGGGTGGCACAGTTGATGCTGGATTCATTCACAGATAATACTGGACCTTCAGGACACCCTTTTAATGTATAGAAACTGTGAACAACCCCTTTACTACTAGAATAACTACAAAATCCTATGACTTCTGGAAGGATGCACCTAATATGTGAAGGAATTCTCCCCTCGGAAACATGCACGCTCCTCTATTGTGATCAGCATGACACGCACCACCTGCGCCATCATGTTACTGAAGCAACAAGTAACACTTTGTACCGCAACATGTCACGGAACGTTCTCCAGGAACACAAAGAGCACTCAGCGCTACCTACTGCTAAATATAGACTTTACCATGTGAGCAGGATGGTTCCTCTCTATTGCCACCTTATGTGATTTCTTAGTACTGCGAGCAAAGCTTCCAATATGAATTTACTTGTGACCAACAGGTTGTGTTTGCAAGTAACCCAGAGGGTTAATAATACCTTAGATCACCATGCGCCAATTCATTTAAAGCGCAACCTTTATGTGTGTATCTATATACAAATGAGACATAAAGTTAATTAACCCCTTCCCCCTGCATGCCTTTGGTGTCTTAATGCCCAAGCTATTTTATCATCTTTCCATTATTGTCGCCTTCCAAGTGCCATAACTTATTTTTATTTTTCCATTGACAAAGACATACGAGGGCTTGTTTTTTGCAGGAAAAGTTTTGATGCTACCATTATGGAAGTTCATATATCATATTGGTTAATGTTAAGGGGTACGCTGGCCCAAAGACACCTTATCCCATATCCAAAGCATAGGGGACAAGATGTCTGATCGCAGGGGTCCCGCCACCTTTCTCAGCTGCACGAAGCGATGATCGAAGTCTGAAGCTTCACAACCACGGGGCTGGAGTATCGTGATGTCACGACTCTGCCCCCTTGTAACATCACGCTCCGCCCCCTCAATGCAAATCTGTGGGAGGGGGCGTGACAGCTGTAGTACCCCTTTAATTCACTCTTTTTTTTTTTTTGCTGGTCAAATGGAAAAAAAAATATTTTGGCATTCATTTTTTGCATTTGTAAATTTACGCGCCGTTCATCGTAAGATAAAACTAACATTATAGTTTTATTCTGTGAATCAGTACGATATAAGCGATACAAAATTCCTATAGGTTTTTTCTTGTGTTTTTACTAAAATAGAAATATTGAAAAAAAGATGATGGGTAAGAAGAGGTGACATTGAGTCATTGTGTATCATTCTCCAAACACTTTCCCATTCACTTACTTTTAAAATTATCAACAGAAATTTGTTTAAAATGTAATATAAAAAAACCGCCACTAGGTGACTCTGTTCTGTTCCCTGTCACAATTAATACTATGTGTTTGGTCTCCTCCTGGCCTGGCAGGAGTCCAAACTCAGGAAGTTCTTCTCTATGCACTGAGCTTGATTGACAGCTGCATAGAAAGTGAAAGCTTCACAGAAAGCTGCACAGACTGAAACCTGCAGGAGAGCCTGACTGATAGCAACACAGACTGAAACATGCACAGAGCCTGAGGTCTTCTATTCATCACAGCACCACAACCATGTGAGGGCGGAAGTGGTCCCCCAGCAGGCTTCAGTGATGTCATACCTGCTGGGAAACGCCCATATTCCCCTGCTGGGAGATTGCACTAAGTGAGCAAGAATAAAGGTAAGATACACCGCTTTTTAAAGCTCTGAAATTTTTTTAAGGGCAGAAGGAGTGTAAGGAGCAGTTAGGGAACATAGCCTGATTTAATTTAGAACAGATAATTTTTGTGACAGGTACTTTTTAAGAGGAAACGTGTAGGAGAATGTTGGGAAGATCTGAGAAGAGCATCTGGAAGGTGACTCATGGATTTTCTCACAAAACTGAAGAATGTTCCTGCTACTGAAAGGATCTACACACATATTTAAAGGGGTATTACAGATATGAAAAACGTATCCTGTGTATCGGGGATAAGTGTCTATCATGGCGGAGGGGGGGGGGGGGGGTCAGAGCTCTAGGACCCCGCAATCTCCTGAACGGGAAACATCTCTCCTGGATGAGCGCTCCGGCATCCAGATGTACTAGTCTTAGCAGTGATTGCCCACTTAGTCAATCACCATCCACAGCAATGTCCCCCCTCATACAGCGACTGGCTAAGTGGGCCACCACTGCCGAGACTAGTACTTCTCAGGAGATGGGGACTGGAGCGCTCAACGGTGAAAGTCTTGCCCAGTTCTGGGGATCGCAGGCTGCCCAGCGATGGGACCCTCATTTCCTATCCTGTTTATAGGGGATATGTTTTTCATAACTGGAATACCCCTTTTATGGTCTATTCACACGTACAGTATTCTGTGCAGAATACTGTACGTGTGAATAGACCCTTAATGTGGAATGTAATTCTGGAAAATTGTGTAATTACTGTGTTATCTATCCAATGAGTAGCCTTACAGCAGAACCATACAAACCCCCTCAAGTTTTATCCCTTAAACAAACACTCATGGGGGTGTGGTAGCCCAGTATGGGACAGTGTTTCCCCATACCTCTCCTGACCTGTCAGGCAGTGTCCCTTTATGTCCCCAGGGCCCCCTTCCAGTGTTACCCACAGTGTACATATGTTATACATTAAAAGTGTAATGTTTCTTTAATTACTGTGACAATGTGATTGTTACCCAGGAGGCATTAGTGACCAGGTGACCCCCCAAGTGACCTATGGGCTCCTTGCACAGCCCCCTATAAAACCAGGGGAGGGGCTGTAATCTCTCTCTTAGCTCATTGCTATTCCTGCTGAGGTCCAGTGCAGTCATCTCAGTGTCCAGAGCATTGGAGGCCTAAGCCTAAAGTCTGCAGCCACAAGTCATCTCAAGTAAGATCAAAGTCATCTTCATGTCAATTGTCAAGTCAGTCAAAAGTAAATCTGTATCCCCCATGTTACACGCTCTTCATCATGGATACAATCGGAGTGTATCTGTGGTAAAAAAAAAAAAAAAGCTTTTAGCATGCTTGAAATGCGTTGTCTTGCTTGGTGGGTGGATTACCTCTGGGTGCTTCTGCTCTTCGTTGACTACTATCAGTGTTGCCCGAGGCCATATGTGCCATAGTGGCAGACCATGTGGCTTCTATGGGGCCATTGAAGAGAGAGGGCCCAGTTCTGGGTGGCCCCATTCTTTTTTTCTATTGGTAAGAAACTGTGAAAAACTCCTCCATGGATTTGCTTTTTTAGCATGCAATCATAAACAAATGTTAAAGGGGTGTCTGACTTTAGGTGTCAGACAGTAATGGACATGCTTGTCTTGGAGCTAAATGACTGTGTCCTGAGTCCACCATAATATTACTGCTATCTTTTTGTGAAATGGCTATTTCCCGTTGGAGTTCCCTCCCTCCAACTACAAGTTTCATGATTCCTGGTTTATAAGTGTGAGGTCACTTTTCTCCCTCCCACACATCATTCACCCCACCCATTGAAGCACACCTGAGCTGCCTTCCATGCTGTGCTGTAAACTGTAATTGTTTTCTAACCAGTGTTTTCTAATCTAGCTGTTGAAAAACTACAATTCACTGCAGAATGATCTTCCTCCTATCCAGCGGTTGCTCCACCCATTAAAGCAGACAGGTTCCTTTGAACACCTGACCTGTCTCGGGCCGCACTGCAACCTGGGAAAAACTGAGACGACCATCATTTTGCATCCTGATAAAAAATAAACATCGGGGCAACAATCACATAAGAATTGCGAGACCATCATGAAACACAAGTACAGACACTATATATGAACTACACTAACTTTACATCCCCTGTAGCATAGTCAAATAAAAAAAATCTAAAAATACCCCTTTAAAGGAAATCTGTCATCAAACCTGTAGGAATAAATTTTTTTTTTAAACGCTACTCGTTCCGTGCCTCAGGTACTCACCGGTCTTCGGTATATGACGGTGACATCCGGCCTGGCTCTCATAGTAATGTGGCACCCCAGACATCCGGTGCACGGAGCGAACTTCGCTCCATGCTGGATGACTTGGCGATGCGGGGCGGAGGCTCGTGATGTCAATGCCATGTCCCCTCAATGCAAGTCTATGGGAGGGGGCGTGACATCCGTCACGCCCCCTCCCATAGACTTGCATTGAGGGGGCGTGGTCATGAAGTCAAATAAGATGTCTAGGGGCGGAGTACCCCTTTAAATGCTAGGACGGTTGCACGTATATTACCAATGCCTTTTGTCCAATGGCTATTTCGGAGTTTAGGGTCCTCGGGGTCGCAGAGGTGTGAGCCGCGCACAGTACCGGTCTATCATTAACTCATGAGACTGTTTTGCTTTCTAGGAAAAGAATTTCAGTGAATAAAAAGTCTCCATATCTTCTGTCAATCGGTAACTGAGAGTAAAAGCCGTATCCACGACAGTCAGCAGAGACCTTCAGATCTCACATAAACAATGCACTGCACGCCATTCCCTCCATCTGTGTATTATTACAGCCATCCGCACAGCGCCGTGTATGGAGCCTGGCGTTTATCTATGGTGCCATAAAAAAACGGAGAACCTTTAAGTGCCAACTATAATGAAATATATTTTATTGGTGTTCCCTATTCCCACGGGGTGGGATTTAAAGGGTTATTATTTTTTATTTAATTTTTTAAATCAACTGGTGCCAGAACGTTAAACAGATTTATAAATTACTTCTATTCAAAAATCTTAATCCTTCCAGTACTTATTAGTTGCTGTATGCTCCACAGGAAGTACTTTTATTTTTTAAATTTACTTTCTGTCTGACCACAGTGCTCTCTGCTGACTGTCATGACCAACTGGGGGACAGGGAGAGAGAGCCCTAAACTGACCCTAAAAACACTCTCCTTGCCTATACACCCTAATAGGGCCGCCATCAGGGGGGTACAGCCAGTAACCAGTAAGGGGCCCTGACTCCCAGGGGGCCCAGGCCCCCTCCTGCATCCCCCTGCAGCAGTTCCAGCACCGAAGCAAAAAAACGCTGTTAAAACAGCAGTCTCCTGCTTAAACTGGCAGCTGCGACCTAATACTTACTGCATCTGTCCTCTCCTCCCTATATGAGGCTCTTACAGGCAGCAGCAAAAGCAGCACAGTGAAGCGATTAACTGCCGAACATCAGGCTATGTATGGGAGGCAGAGGACCTTCGATGATGTCATTACCATGTGATTGGTCACATGGATGGGAGGAGCCTGTCTGCTGTGCTGTGGAGGCCCAGGAAGAAGTTCCTGTATAGGGGAATGTGTATCATAAGAAGGTAACCTATAGTACATACTCACACACACACACAAATAACTATATCTGCCTTCAGCTGTTACAAAACTACAACTCCCAGCATGCCTGGAGAGCCGACGGCTGTCTGGGCATGCTTGTAGTTTAGCAACAGCTGGAGATACATTGTTTAGAAAACACTGCACTATAATATTCACACACACTGCATTTAACACACCCACGGGGGGGATCAGAGGGGGGGCAAATGATATAGCACAGGGGGTTGATCAAAGGGGAGGGGATAAAAGTGCATGGGGGATAGCAGCCCGATTTGTAATGCGGATACTGGTATCATGTTGTACGTCGTAGGACGTGCGACGAGATATGTGCAATTGGAGGTACTGTGAGGGATGTAATCAACAACTTGGAGCCAGTCCCTGCCTGCGCTAAAGTGCAGTGGCCTAAACACATAATATACATAGTCAGTCACAGGCCAGAACAGAAATGGAAAACTAGTAGACAACCAGATATACCAAACAGGATACAAATACTAACAGGGCAGAATATAAACAGGCAAACTGATAGGACACTGTTCACACTGGGACACAAAACAAACAAACTGGACACCCCACTCCACAAAAGGAGTAGCCATTAATAATGAAGCCAAATAGACTACTGGCCAGCGGGCACACTCTACCGTGTTATCAGGATGCTGACCCAGTAGGAAACAGAAATATAAAACACAGAACTTCATAAAAACGGATACAAGAACACCAAACTCTACAATGTAGAGGAACACTGGTGAGGATACTAGACAGGATATTTCTCAAGATACAAGACTAGAACTGGATGAGTCTTAATAGACTCCAGGACACCAAACAGGAATTATAAAATACAGAGCACAGATAACACTAGCAAGACTAACTCAGTGTGAACACAGACAAAGCAGAATGAACAAACATAATCCTAAAACCTACTAATGTAATACAGATTAAAATACAAGGAGCATGCTATGTAACCATAGAAAACCCACCAGATAAAATTACAAGATAAATACAAGGTAAATGCTCATGGAAACATAGTCAGAATATTGCACAAACAGACATAGTGGCATTAAAGGGGTACTTCGCTGCTCAACGTTTGGAACAAACTGTTCTGAACGCTGGAGACGGCGCCGGGAGCTCGTGACGTCATAGCCTCTACCCCTCATGACATCACAACCCGCCCCCTCATTAAGTCACGCGCTTCCCCCTCAATGCAAGTCTATGGGAGGGGGCGTGATGGCCATCATGCCCCCTCCCATAGACTTGCATTGAGGGGGCGGGGCTATGACATCACAAGCTTCCGGTGCTGGCTCCAGCATTCGTAACAGTTTGTTCCAAACGCTGAGCAGCAAAGTACCCCTTTATACTAAATAACCAGCACTGAATGCAGGAGAAGTACGGCTTAAAATAGACACACCCCTGTTCTCATTGATTCTGAGCATTAACCATTCCCTATCCAGGGAGAATAGAAAACTGTTCTGAACATCCTAGTGTGTGAATACATTACACATTTTTTAATAGAAGTAATTTACAAATCTGTTTAACTTTCCGGAGCCAGTTGATATATAAAAAAAAGTTTTTGCCTGGAATACCCCTTTAACTTTCCGGCACCAGTTGATTTAAAAAAAATTAAAAGTTTTCCACCGGAGTACCTCTTTAAATGAACTGGTGCCAGAAAGTTAAGCAGATTTATAAATTACTTCTATTAAAAAAATCTTAATCCTTTCAGTACTTTTTAGCAGCTGTTTACTACAGAGGAAAATCTTAATTTTTTTGAATTTCTTTTTTGTCTTGTCCACAGTGCTCTCTGCTGACACCTGATGCCCGTATCAGGAACTGTCCAGAGCAGGAGAAAATCCCCATAGCAAACCTATGCTGCTCTGGACAGTTCCTGACACGGACAGAGGTGTCAGCAGAGAGCACTGTGGACAAGACAAAAAAGATATTCAAAAAGTAAAGAATTTCCTCTTTAACATACAGCTGCTTAAAAGTACCAAAAGGATTAAGATTTTTTAATAAAAGTAATTTACAAATCTGTTTAACTTTCTGGCACCAGTTCATAAAAAAAAAAAAAAAAAAAAAAGTTTTCCACTAGAGTACCCCTTTAATAGGCGTGCCCTTTATTTTGCCAAAGCAGAATATTGATATTATGATGTGTTAACTTTTGGATTCGTTAGGACATATGTATTTAGTCAACTTTGCCGACTGCTCTGTTGGGAAACTACAAATCCCAGCATGCCCTGGTGTTTAGGAGTTGTAGCTCTACAACAGCTAGAAAGCCATTTCAAGAGCCCTTCTCTACAGAATAGATTTTAACCTTTTAAACCCATCTGGATAATTTGACATCGAGTCCCATAGATCCTTGTAGTACCAGGTGCTGGAGGATCCCTGTAGTCAGATATATAAGTGATAAAAACCAGACCTGTCTTGTTCTACTGATTTATCCTTGAAAGAGAGGAAGAGAGAGATAAAGAAAAGAAAAAGGATTGTTCAGTATCTGTGGGGAAACATTGGACACGTACCCCATGGCTTTCTCTAGGACTGTCATGTCTTCAGGTCGGCCCTAGGAAACAAGTGGCTATCCCAGCTCCATTTCTTCAGAGGATCTTCACCCCACAATTGCAGCTGAACCCCTTAAGGACCAGGCCATTTCACACCTTAGGACCAGAGCGTTTTTTGCACATCTGACCACTGTCACTTTAAACATTAAAGGGGTACTCCGGTGGAAACCTTTTTTCTTTTAAATCAACTGGTGGCAGAAAGTTAAACATAATTGTAAATTACTTCTATTAAATAATCTTAATCCTTCCTGTACTTATTAGCTGCTGAATACTACAGAGGAAATTCTTTTCATTTTGGAATGCTCTCTGATGACATCACGAGCACAGTTCTCTCTGCTGACGTTATTATAATAATAATAACTCTTTATTTATTGTGCTTAGTGGGATTTGAACCCAAGTCCCCAGCACTGCAAAGCAGCAGTGCTAACCACTGAGCCACCATGCTGCCCTTAGCATACATCTGCTATGCACGGTTGCTAAAATGGACAGAGATGTCAGCAGATAGCACTGTGCTGGTGATGTCATCAGGGTTCCAAAAAGAAAGGAATTTCCTCTGTAGCATTCAGCAGCTAATAAGTACTGGAAGGATTAAGATTTTTTTAATAGAAGTAATTTACAAATATGTTTAACTTTCTGCCACCAGTTGATTTAAAAGAAAAAAGGTTTTCACCGGAGTACCCCTTTAATAACTCTGGAATGCTTTTAGTTATCATTCTGATTCCGAGATTGTTTTTTCGTGACATATTCTACTTTAACATAGTGGTAAAATTTTGTGGTAACTTGCATCCTTTCTTGGTGAAAAATCCCAAAATTTGATGAAAAATTAGAAAATTTTGCGTTTTTCTAACTTTGAAGCTCTCTGCTTGTAAGGAAAATGGATATTCCCCCCCAAAAATTTTTTATTCACATTTCCAATATGTCCACTTGTTTGAATCATAAAATTTACGTGTTTTTACTTTTGGAAGACATCAGAGGGCTTCAAAGTTCAGCAGCAATTTTCCAATTTTTCACAAAATTTTCAAACTCACTATTTTTCAGGGACCAGTTCAGGTTGGAAGTGGATTTTAAGGGTCTTCATATTAGAAATACCCCATAAATGATCCCATTATAAAAACTGCACCCCCAAAGTATTCAAAATGACAATCAGTAAGCGTTTTAACCCTTTAGGTGTTTCACAGGAATAGCAGCAAAGTGAAGGAGAAAATTCTCAATCTTCATTTTTTACACTCGCATGTTCTTGTAAACCCAATTTTTGATTTTTTACAAGGGGTAAAAGGAGAAAATGTATACTTATATTTGTAGCCCAATTTCTCTCGAGTAAGCAAATACCTCATATGTCTATGTAAATTGTTCGGCGGGCGCAGTAGAGGGCTCAGAAGCGAAGGAGCGACAAGGGGATTTTGGAGAGTACGTTTTTCAGAAATTATTTTTGGGGGGCATGTTGCATTTAGGAAGCCCCTATGGTGCCAGAACAGCAAAAAAAAACAAAAACACATGGCATACCATTTTGGAAACTAGACCCATTGAGGAACGTAACAAGGAATAAAGTGAGCCTTAATACCCCACAGGTGTTTCACGACTTTTGCATATGTAAAAAATATATATATTTTTTTCACTAAAATGTGTGTTTCCCCCCAAATTTCACATTTTTGCAAGGGTTAATAGCAGAAAATACCCCCAAAATTTGTAACCCCATCTCTTCTGAGTATGGAGGTACCCCATAAGTGGACCTGAAGTGCACTACTGGCAAACTACAATGCTCAGAAAAGGAGGAGAACCATTGAGCTTTTGGAAAGAGAATTCGTTTGGAATGGCAGTCAGGGGCCATGTGCATTTACAAAGCCCCCCGTGGTGCCAGAACAGTGGACCCCCCCACATGTGACCCCATTTTGGAAACTACACCCCTCACAGAATTTAATAAGTGGTGCAGTGAGCATTTACACCCCACTGGCGTTTGACAGATCTTTGGAACAGTGGGCTGTGAAAATGGAAAATTAAATTTTTCATTTTCACGGATCACTGCTACAAAAATTTGTCAGACGCCTTTGGGGCGTAAATGCTCACTGTACCCCTTATTACATTACATGAGGGGTGTAGTTTCCGAAATGGGGTCACATATGCGGGGGGTCCATTGTTCTGGTACCATGGGGGCTTTGTAAACACACGTGGCCTTCAATTCCGGACAAATTTTCTCTTCAAAATCCCAATGGCGCTCCTTCTCTTCTGAGCATTGTAGTGCACCCATAGAGCACTTTACATCCACATATGAGGTATGTTCTTACTCAGAAGAAATGGGGTTACAAATTTTGAGTTGATTTTTTCGTATTTTCCCTTGTGAAAATGAAAAATTTAGGGTGACACCAGCATTTTAGTGAAAAATATATATTTTTTTCATTTTCCCATCCAACTTTAATGAAAATTCGTCAAACACCTGTGGAGTGTTAAGGCTCACTATACCCCCTTGTTACGTTCCGTGAGGGGTGTCGTTTCCAAAATGGGGTCACATGTAGGTATTTATTTTTTTGGGTTTATGTCAGAACCGCTGTAAAATCAGCCACCCCTGTGCAAATCACCAATTTAGGCCTCAAATGTACATAGTGCACTCTCACTCCTGAGCCTTGTTGTGCGTCCGCAGAACATTTTACGCCCACATATGGGGTATCTCCGTACTCAGGAGAAATTGCGTTACAAATTTTGGGGGTCTTTTTTTTCCTTTTACCTCTCGTGAAAATAAAAAGTAAAGGACAACACAAGCATGTTAGTGTAAAAAAAATGTTTTTTTTTTTACACTAACAGGCTGGTGTAGATCCCAACTTTTCTTTTTTTATAAGGGGTAAAAGGAAAAAAAGCCCCAAAAATTTGTAGTGCAATTTCTCCTGAGTACGGAAATACCCCATATGTGGCACTAAACTGTTTCCTTGAAATACGACAGGGCTCTGAAGTGAGAGAGCGCCATGCGCATTTGAGGACTAAATTAGGGATTGCACAGGGGTGGACATAGGGGTATTCTACGCCAGTGATTCCCAAACAGGGTGCCCTCAGCTGTTGCTAAACTCCCAGCATGCCTGGACAGTCAGTGGCTGTCCGGAAATGCTGTGAGTTGTTGTTTTGCAACAGCTGGAGGCTCTGTTTTGGAAACACTGCCGTACAATACGTTTTTTTTTTATTGGGGGGACAGTGTAAGGGGGTGTAAATGTAGTGTTTTACCCTTTATTTTGTGTTAGTGTAGTGTTTTTAGGGTACATTCACACTGGCGGAGGTTTACAGTGAATTTACCGCTAGGAGTTTGCGCTGCGGCGAAAAATTTGCCGCAGCTCATACTTAAAGCAGAAAACTTACTGTAAACCCGCCAGTGTGAATGTACCCTGTACATTCACATGGGGGGGCAAACCTCCAGCTGTTTCAAAACTACAACTCCCAGCATGTACTGACAGACCGTGCATGCTGGGAGTTGTACTTTTGCAACAGCTGGAGGCACACTGGTTGGAAAACCTTCAGTTAGGTTCTGTTACCTAACTCAGTATTTTCCAACCAGTGTGCCTCCAGCTGTTGCATAACTTCAACTCCCAGCATGTACTGATCGCAAAAGGCATGCTGGGAGATGTAGTTATGCAACAGCTGGAGGTACACAACTACAACTCCCAGCATGCAGAGACAGCTGTTTGCTGTTTAGGCATGCTGGGAGTTGCAGTTTTGCAACATCTGGAGAGGTATAGTTTAGAGACCACTGCACACATCACAGTCCAAACTGTGGACCTCCAGATGTTGCAAAAC